>NC_056615.1:24762908-24812908 GCF_018340385.1 Cyprinus carpio | reverse complement strand
TAGGGCTGGCAGATGGATCAAATATGGAGCGAATTGAACAAACGCTTTTTGCAGAATTTGCTGCTCCTCAGAAAAGACTGTTCCTTGACTTGCTGTCAGAGAGTAAGGGAAAGAAAATGTTTTAGACATGTAAGGGATTGGATTAGGTTTCCAAACAACTTAAGTAATTATTACCAAAGGATGTATGTCATTTCATGGACAGGTTCAAATGGAAATCTGAGTTTATTTTATTTTTATAAGTAACAAACTTAGTAAAGTAAAAAACTGTTTAGCCACTTAAACTACCTGTCAAAAGTTTGGGGTCGGTAAGATAAAAAAAAAAAGAAAAAAAGAAATTAATACAGCTAATAATTACATATGTTTTTTTAAATTGATGAATGGTTTTGGTAAATAAATTTATAATGTTACAAAATATTTATATTTGAAATAAATGCTGTTCTTTGGAACTTTTTATTCATCAAAGAATCCTGAAAAAATAAATATCACAGATCCCACAAAAATATTAAGCATTCAATTAGTATATAACAGTTTTAGTAAACTAAAACAAAACCTAAAACCATGAAACAATTTTTTTTACTTAATTAAAATAAACTTTAAATAAAATAAAATATAAAAGACAAAGCTATTTTATTTCAACGTTTCTCATTTTCATTTCAAACACTAAAACTGAAATAAAAATGAATAAACATATTTTTTTTAAAAATTGAGAAAACATGCAACAGAATTACTAAAACTTAAACATAAATAAATAAGTTTCAATTTGTTAGCATTAGTTGAAAACATGAATTAAAAATGAAGAAGAAAAAAGATTCTAAAGCATTTGTCAGTCTTAGTTTGTTCTAATTTCAGTATTTACACATTATTCAAAGTCTTGTCTGTTTATATCATACAGCCTGAGCTAACATGATCAGTTGTATTTTTAAGATTTATAAATACTGCCCCAATTGTGCTGTCCATTTTAAGTTATGCATTATAACTAATAGGACCTGATAATATTGTAAAGTGTTAGAATTTTTACTGTATTTTTGATCAAATAAATGCAGCCTTGGCGAACAGAGCTTTTTTAAAAAACATTTTGGATGGTAGCGCATTTTCTTATTTGTTTATATAAACCAGTTTGTAATAGTTAAGCAAATCCAGTCACAGACCACACAGCCAATCAAAACATTATCTATAAGAGCGGGAACCAATCACAGATGAGTATGCAAATGGTGTAAAGTGAAGGTAAGGCAAAGGCAGAAATCTAGCAGGTCACCAAAATAAGACCAAGGTTTAGCAAAATCTGTGTTTGTGTGTGTGTGTTTATACATGTAATCCTCTTTGTGGCATTAAGAAGCGGCCGCAGTGGACTGAGCAGGGCTGTTTTTCTGCATGTGGACAGATTTCAGACTGCACGTCTCAATTATCATGATCTTTATAAAGCTTTTAAGGGCAGCTCAGCTCAGCACAACCGCTCTATCTTTCTAAGTCTGGCGGCTAAGTATAGTGGTGGAATGCTGAAAGAATATGGGCGATAATGGGATGAATCAGAAGTCAAGCTGCTGCTGATAATTATTATTATTTCAACAATGAGTCTTTTGTCAGTCCCTCCAAAACGTCCACCCACCTCTTACACTTGTGTGTGTGTTTTAATTTCGTCCTACACACAAGCAGGGATCGCCGGCCTTGGGTGATATCGCTAGGAAAAGGCCCGTGTAGCAGAAACATAAAAGTGATGAAAGTTTTGACAGTTTAGTTGATTGTGTGTTCCAGCGATGCAGTGTAAAGTGGAGTTGTTGTTCGTTCTCGTGCTGTACGTCTCACTGCGTTCCTGGAAATCGACAGACTTTAAAAAAAAAAAAATGTCCAAGTCTGCCTGTCTTATTTCTTTTTGTCATTCCATTGTCTCACTTTATTCATCTTCCCCCTCGCTGACATTCCTTCTTGATAATGGATTCACAAGAAATTGTGGTTTATTGCTGGTCACGCTCTAGTTTGTTTTCCTCAGACTTCATTCTGATAAAATTGCAATATGGATGATGCACTGAGTGACTTTTAAGAAGTTCCTCTCAAACAGACGCGAGCGCATCAGCAGGAGCAGTGCTTTCAGCAGTAATTTGCTGGTGGCAGTCTATTTCTTTCTTAGTGTCTTCATTCTAATAAAATTGTAATAGGGATTATTCAGTCAAGGATTTCCGAAGCTCCTCCCCCGCCCTCACAGTTCACTTTAATTACAAGACGCTTTTTAGAGACAATGTAAATACAGCAGCTTACAAATACATCTATTTTTCTATCTCTTTCTGTCTTTAATTTGTCGTCTCTATCATTTTATTTGTTTCATTTATTTATTTATTAATTGAACAAGATTGCAATACAGATGATATACTCTGAAGTTCCTTCATCGTGTTCTGCATTTTATGGTTTGTTGAGAGACTCTACTCGGATAGGAAAAACATAAAATTGCAATATGGATGTAAACATTTCACAAATTGAAAGTTGTTTGTTTAGAGACTAGTGAAATGAAATAAACACAGCAGCATGAGCTAAACTCAAAATTAGTAGTTCTGACAGAAATTTGTTCCTTGCACTTTTTTTCTTGTTTGGTCTTTATTTGTTTTTGTCTTCCTAAAGTCTTCATTCTAATGAAATGTCAAGGGTTTTCATTTTCTCTTCCTGCCCTTGATGTTTCTCATTTAATTGTAAGTCGTTTGTCGTGAGATATTCAACAAACAAACAAGCCACAAGGCACAAACTACGACTGAAAATTTACCCAGGCCAAATAAATGCACTGCAAATGTAAGAACCAACCAACAGAGGAAACATGCGAGACGAATTAGGATCTAGTCTAAGACATGAGCAGACGACTTGAGGAACAGCGTGCAGCTGATTGCAATATATTTTCAGGATCGCACGATATACAACAGCTCTTTGTTTAGACACATTTGTTTAGATTTGTTTTCGGTTGCCTGATCTATGCAATAACCCCCACATATATATGCACACACACAGAGCAAAACCCTCTCGCTCACTAGAACACTGATAAGAAATGTTCTTGCTTAAAAACGTTCGCTGAAGGTCTCATGCTGTGTGGCTATCAGCTTTTATCAAATAAAGAGTTTTTTTGTATTTTTTCGTTTGTAAGTCTGATCTCTCTAGCTCGATCCTGCTGTTGAAATACTGGTGTTTTTAAGAGTGTCCAATATTGTTTTCGCCCCTCTTTCAAGTTCTCTGTGTGAGAGCTTTCATGTGTTACTGTGGCTCACTGCCCGGTTTCATCAAGAATCTGTTTTATATTAGAAATGTATGTGTGACCACATGTTGAAGTGTGTGCGTGCGATGAGCACATCTGTTTCTTTACAAGCACTGGAAACAGAGTTAATCTGATCCCTCTGAAATAAGCTGAAATTCACAGAAAGATGACCATTGTGACTTTGCAAATCAAACGTGCATTAGAAATGGCAGCCCTGGTGGACAGCAGCAGTACTGCACTGTCATTTCCACCCAAACACACTCAATCTTCCTGTCCTTTCTTATCATTCCCAATCGTCATAATTCATTTTAAGAGTGTTTTATTGGCATGACAGTGGACAAAGTTTCAATAAAAAGGTTTGGTGATGGCAGTCCCCCTCATCTATCTTTCTCCGTCTCACTCACCATTCTCTTTCTCTCCTTCTGTTTATCAGTCGCTCTGAGAGCAGTGGGACTTACTAATTTTAGCATACCCACCCCAGCAGCAAGTCTTAGCAAGCTTTGCCTGTGAATACCTCATCAAACTGAGCCGCACTACAAAGAACCTTATCACTCCAGCTTTTAATGTCTAACTGCAAAGGGAAAGATAAGGAGTGGTGGTGTATTAGTTCTCATAGGGACGCTAATGGTGGACATGACAATGGTGTTGGAACAGAAAATAAAACTGATAAAAATCTCTTTCCACACCCAATTTGGGCCACTTTCAAATGTGGTTTTAAACGAAGTGCAGCTGGTATCTGGCATGTGGTCATCTGAATTTTCAGAATTTTCCCAATTCAGATTTCAACTCATCAGTTGGAATTTTAATTGAAATGGCCACATTCTACAGGAAGTTGAATTGGAATGAAAGGAATGACAGTTCAACACAGGTAATGCATTCTTAGAAGTGAGGTGTTCTTCCACCCTTCCACAGAAGATTATCTATCTATCTGTCTGTCTGTCTGTCTCCTCAGAATTCAGATTTTATATTTTTACTGTATATAGTCAGACTTGGTCTAAAATCATGTTTGGCGTTCAGTGAACCTTTGGAAATGTCTGTGTATGAATCATGGGAGCACGTTTGCCACCATTGGTGAGCAATAAGAGCAAGAACTTTATTTATTTTAGAAATGTTCAAATCCGCTGCCTCTGCATGTCAAACAACATAAACCTATTACAGTAATCCTTCGTCATAGTCTCACAGCCTGTTTTATGTAGTTACCAGCTTTTTGGGAAACCAAATGCTCCAAAAGCGGATCGAACCATACTGAAATGATCCGTGTGATGCTGACCAGCATCTGTGTGACCCGCTCAACATCTTTATATGTGTAATCACTGTAAACAGTCGACTATGTCCAGGCACAGACAGAATATGCACATTTTATTTGTATTTTCTGTGCTGATTTTTATGGGAGAAAATCTGCATGTTTAAACTAGAGTCTTACTGGTGGCTGGAAGAATAATTTACTGTAATTAGCTAAATAAACACTGGGGGTGAGAACAGTTCTGTGAAGTTCTCTGTAAGGGTCTGATGATGTCTGAAATAAATATAACCAAATGAGCTCATCTATCTATCTATCTATGGATCATTTGTTAATTCTACAGCTTTTCTGTCCATCCATCCATCCATGTTTGTCTATTGTTGTATCGATCTATCATTATATCTTCCATCTGTCATTCTATTTATATCTGTCTATATCAATCTGTTGTTCTCAAGGCCAATGAATCTTTCACACAGGGTTTGTCATGCAAATTTTCATAGTTTGTCTTCTTGACAAACTTTGGTTTTGTAGTTAAAAAATGTAGAAACAGAAAATAAAACTGATAAAAATCTTTTTCCACACCCAATTTGGGCCTCTTTCAAATGTGGTTTTAAACGAAGTGGCGCTGGTATCTTGCATGTGGTCATCTGACCTACATCTACCAGTTTATTTTAAATTAATTCTTCATCATGCTTGCTATCACAATTCGAATTAAGATAGATAGATACTGTAGATTAAATAAAGAAACATTGGTGGTAAATACAACTTTTCACAAGTCGTGGTTTGTACTTTCAGAAAAAACAAAAAACAAATATGATTGTACGTGTCTCTTGCTTGTTTCAGATCAACCTTTACCAGCACCAACCAGCAACGCGGGGCCAGTTGTCGGGGGCATCATTGCCGCCATAATCATCTTGTGTTTGATCGGCGCTGGGGTGGCCATGTACCACAAACGCCGCCAGAGCATGGCAAACGGAGAGTGAGTGTGAATGCGCACCCACGAACACAATCACACATTCATGTCAAACATCCCTTTTCTGCTGTCTCTTTCTCTCCTGGCTAGAACAGCCAAGCTATTTTTGTGCCTTTCATTCTCAATGCATCTAAATTGGTGCGTTCACGGTATAGCATGCATGCGCAACACGGTTATAGCTAAACATCTCGTTGTCTCTCCTTTCCAGAGGCCCCCCCAAACACAAGCCGCCTCCGCCGATGAAGTCTGGCAGCTCGACAGAAATGGTGAGCGGACTTTTCTCCATCAGCCACCTCTCAGCGCTCTGACATTCTCTTTCAACTCCGCCGTATTGAGCTTTCTTCATTATACAATGTTGAGATTACTTACAATTCTCCAGGCTACACGCTGCAATTAAAACAGAGCTGGTGAAAGGACACATATGCATAAACCACCATAAAATGGATCTTTGAATTCAAACCTTTGAAGAACAAGCTTAGTTCTGGGATTGGGAGGAAATTCGTATTGCTCAGAATAGGATAATTGCATTTTTCTCTGGCTAATGATTATTTCCTGTTCACTCGGTTGGTACTGGACTGTATTTGAAACAAATTTGTATTGTGAAGTACAAGCAGAGCGAAGAGAATGAGAATTCCTAATGCTGCCCTCGGGCCACTGTCAAAAAAGAAAGGGTTAACATGGGGGTAATGTGTATTGACTGAAGCTTAATGTAGAATGTGTGGGTGGAGCTAAATGTGTGTGTGCATACATGTTTGTGTGTGTGTGTGCGCGCACAGGCAAATGAATGTGTTCATCATAGGCATCTTTCATCTCCGCTGCCCTAAAAATCTCTGATTAATTCAGCTGTCAGCACCCCTAAAATATGTGATTATGAGATCTCTCTTCATGTTTGCTGAAAATAGCAGCAGCAGTAAGATTATGATAAGCAGTAAGAGGTTATTTCACTATAAATACTGCCTTTGACAAGTTCAAAACTTTTTTAATCTTTTCCAAAGACTTGGGTTAAAAAGATTTTTTCTTTTTTACTACTACTTTTATTCAGCAAGGATGCATTAAATTAAGACATTTGTAATGTTTCCAATAATCATTCTTTTGAATGTTCCTTTTATCAAAAATCCTAAAAAAAAAAATCACTGTTTACACAAATATTAAGCTGCACAACTG
This sequence comes from Cyprinus carpio, assembly GCF_018340385.1. Taxonomy (NCBI): domain Eukaryota; kingdom Metazoa; phylum Chordata; class Actinopteri; order Cypriniformes; family Cyprinidae; genus Cyprinus; species Cyprinus carpio. Next base: position 24,806,302 of record NC_056615.1, on the reverse strand, counting down.
TTTTCGTCACTGATAATAATAAGAAATCTTTCTTGAGCAGCAAATCAGCATATTAGAATGATTTCTGAAGGATCATGTGACACTAAAGAATTCAGCTTTGCATCACAGGAATAAATTATATTTTATAAAATATTAAAATAGAAAACAGTTATTTTAAAATATAATAATATTACTGTTTTTACTGTATTTTTTAATCAAATAAATGCAGCCTTGGTGAGCAGAAAAGACTCGCTGAAAGACTGACTTTCATCTGTGGAATACATAAGATATTTTAGAGTTTTTTTGTCCAGAAAATGAATGTCCGATGTTATTTTTTTTTCCCCATCAAAATACCTTCTTTTGTGCTCAGAAGAAGATTAAAAGTTTTTGGAATGATCCACAATCAACTCCTAAAGTGTGCATGCCGAACTCATCATCTCATGTGTTTGTTTCTCACAGCTGAATAAACCACAGGACAAGACCACAACCATCACCGAAACTCAGCCGCTCAGCAACTACGAGACAAACTATTACGAAACCAACTCTGCAGAGCCTGTTACTGTAAGATCCCTCTTGCCAAACTTTGATGTGCAATGCTGAGTAAACATTGCTTTGAAGAGCTGTGAATCCTGTTCCTGAATCCGGTTCCTTTTGAACATAATGAACTACCATTAATTCATGAACAGACCTAATGTTGGTTTATAGAAGACAATCGGCAGATTATTGCTCATTGAAGTGAAAGCATTTTTAAAAGTGCAAAAAGTTGTAGAATTTGAAATTTACTGTAATTTAAAACTATTTAAAAATATTTTGGAATGTAAAATTGCTATAAAATCAAAGCTACATGCCTAAGTAAGTTATGATCCAAATTTGAAGTTATCATTAAAAAATTAAGGTTCCTGTGAAATTTAAAGCGCTGTAACAGAAATAGTCACCGGGTGACATTCAAACTCCATTTAATTTTTTATTGATGCATTTTCTTGTCACAAATTTATAAATAATTTAGTTTTCGCAGTATGAATTTTGACTGTTTAAGCTTTTGAATGATGTCTAATTTAGGGTGATTACTAAAATATGTGATATGGAAAAACGGCATTTAATCGGGATGCTGACAGTTAATAGGTGAACTTACATTTTCAAAACATTTTGTGATATTTATACCAATGTACTTGTATCACAATGGGTACTAAAGACCCCCGTCTTGCAGCAGGATGTTTATATGCGTATGCCAATGGCAAAAGCTAGTGACTCATAGCGATGTGTGGCATGTGCTAACACTGCCAAAGGGTCTTTTATGTGGATTAATATGATGAGCTGGTTATTTCATCAACTGTGATAACCGTAAAGCCAATTACTACAGCGGGTCTGTGTATGAAGGCCAGACTGAGACATGTACCTTTGTGATCAAATCCCCAGGGGACTCAGTTTGGGCTTTAAACAAGTGCCTGCATTTATTGTTTTACGTGATTTAGCCTGCAGCGGCGGGCATTACTCAGCGTTTAAGAATTGGCTCTGTTTAATTTGAGATTTTAAATTGAGTTGGCCACACCCCAAAAGGAAGTTGAGCTGGAACGACAGGAAGGATTTAGTGATTTTATTTGATTTGATTTCGATAAAATTACACACAGGCACACAAAAGAGGAATAATTATGTGCTAGTGTGCATCATTCATGGTGACATTAATCATGATTATTGTTTCCCTGATATCAAATCAGATATATATTTATACAGACATACATTTAAATATATACAGACTTATTTTTCTATACTGTACTGGAAATAGTGTTTTTCTAAAAAGGTCCACACAATAAAAGTTCCATATTATTTATCATATGAATTATGCATAATTTAATGTTTTAATATTATTACATTTATTTATTTAATGAATTATTTATAGTTATTTATAAACAGTCTTATTTAATATTATTAAAATGTTTTATTGTTTTTATTTATAAATATTAAGTACAATATTACATTATAATATAACATATTATTTATAAGTATGAATGATAAAATTTATTTAAAATGTTTTTATTTGAAAAGTGTCATAATAATATTGTTTTTACATATAAATCTACAAACTTTTATGTGTACTTGTATTATTAAAAAATTACAAATTCCCACTCAAGAATGATGACGAAGATGATGAAGAATTTCACAGTAAATTATTCCACTCTGAATGGTGCACATCCCTGATAGCCCAGCTAAAGGAAATTTGCTGGAATAACTGTTATTAAATCTGTAAAATTGAAATTACCTTCTTTGTAAGACCATCACTAAGAAAAATAAAGCCCTTTCTTTGTCCAGACCTTTATAAAATGGTTAAATGACCGGGGCTGAACCTTGCATCACCTTATAACTGAGAAATAAAAAAGAACATTCTCCTCACATAATTAGAAACCAACTTTTGCTTCATCGCTCAGACAGCAATACACACACACACACACACACACACACACACACGAGATAACCATCACACTACATTAGCACTTTTAAATTAAATTTGGGCTCACTGTGAGTCAGGAGGTGAAGTGTTCTATCAAACCGTTTTATCTGCTGAATCTTCATTGGGTATCAATTAACTCTAATAAATAAGAATGTGCACTTCTGTTCTCCAGCTATTATACTGATGCTTAATGACCGATTAAGGAACTATTAAATTAGCATTAGTAGCACCTCAGTGATCGTAATGAATTGTGAATGTGTGTACGTGCAGCTTGTTACATGTGTCTGAACCGGACGTGTGTGTCGAGACCAAACAACATCACTGCTGTTATGATCAGGGGAGCTGTCTGAAATCATTTTACGAGGAATGCGATTCATTGGTTTTAATTTGTTCATTCATTATCCTTATTTTCTAAGGATTATGCATTTAAATAATTTCACATTCTACAGATTTGAACTAATGCAACATTATTTATTTATAAATATGAATCTTGTTTAATATTATATTTTAATATTATCAAACATATATATTTATAAGTCTTATATTATCACATTAATGTTATCATAATATTAAAATATATTTTGTTTTAATTAGTGCTGTCAAATGATTAATTGCATCCAAAATAAGTTTTTCTTTACACGATATGTGTGTTTATTGTGTATATTTACATGTATATATAAAAAAACACATCCATGTATACATTTAAGAAATATTTATATATATATATATATATATATGTATATATATATATATATATATATATATATATATATATATATATATATATATATATGTATGTGTGTGTGTGTGTGTACACATGAAAATATTTTCAAGATATATACTGTTTGTGTGTGTATTTATATATACATAATAAATATACACAGAACACACACATATTTTATGTAAACAAAAACGTTTATGTTGGATGTGATTAATTGTTTGACAACACTGGTTTTAATAAATATGAATAATGTATCATACTTTACACTTTACAGATTCCAACTAATGCAACATTATTTATTTATAAAAAACATTGTAAAATTATTTTTTAATTAATTCTTATTATTAAAATATATTACAAAATATATTTTTATCTCAGTATTACTAATATATAATTTTGTATATTTATTTATAAATATGAATTGTGTATAATACTCTAAAGATTTGAACTCATGCAAAATGTATTTATTTATTCATTTATTTATAATAATGTTATAATATATTCACTTATTATATATAATCGTGTAACGGATTAATTTTAAAAATGGTATTTTATTATAAATATGAATTATACATACTATCTATATCAATTTTTATTTAAATAATAATGTGTATATACAGTATAATGTTATATATCACTACTAATAATAATATATAACACATATTATGTGTTATAATAATGTTTCGTATTATATACACATTTATTTATTTAAATATTTTTTTATGAATAAAGAGATATAGAAATACATATGTGCACATATTTACTGGTAATGGAACATTTTTCTTAAAAACTACATTTACAGGTCTTTGAATTTAATTGATCTTAAATTATGCTTTGATTTGTGCGTGCTTCAGGATCTAGATGATGACAACACCGGCCCTCCGGCTAACGGCGGCACCCCCACTGTCTGGGACGGCTCGGGACAACCTCCCGAAAAGGACGACACGACCGACGAGACCCTTCCACCGTACGAGCCAGCTGACCAGAATGACGTCGAAGCTGTCTATACTAACGTAGCCCGTGAAGAAAGTTTCATGTCCAAGGCCATGTTGGTCTAAAGATGTAGGCTGTGCCTGCGATTTGCACTGCCACCGTCCTGTCCAGCCGCGGACGCCCGTTACAGCACAGCCGACTATAGTCCACGGCTCGGGCACAAACACATTCAAAATCACAGCCTGGTGACATTTCTTTTCCACGTGGCTAACTGACCTTTTAACCTATTCTCATGATTTTGTCAATGGTCCATAAAACATTTATACAATTTGGTCCAGATGGGATTTTGGACATTTGATGATGTATGACAAGAACTACTTAATCAAGCAATTGATTAGCAATTAATGGTGAAACAAAACCATGAGAATTGGTCATTATTCACTTTTGGGCTACCATGTTACATTTATTTGAATCGTGGTTATGTGAAAAAACATACAGAGCAGACACATTCAGAAAACGTTTAATTTTCATGAAAGGTCTAAATCTAAAAATTGCTTTCAGTATTTTAAAATACACTGCATATACTATCAAACGTTGCTTATGTTTTATGATCTGTATTTTTTATTTTGCAATCTCGGTGTAGTGCTCTTTTAAGCTTTAGCTTTCGTCGGTTTCGTGCATTAACTTCTGTGATGAGGGAAAAAGTCTTGTAGTATATGCAATGTATTTTACATACAGCAAAAATGTATTTTTATATTTTATATTTGATGTCATTTTGATCGATTATATCACCTAAAAACAGATGTATGTGTTATTTTCTTATTTTCGTTTCTTTGGTTGTTTGGCGTGTTCATTGTTTTTGAAAAGTACCAAATAAGTTCTGTAAATAATATAAGGAAATAATATATATAGTCAGTCTAACATGCGTTAAAAAAAATCTATAAAACAAAACAAAAAAGCGAAAATGCAAAGAAATCCAAAAATACTAGTGGGGTGCAAAATGAAAACGTGTACACTTTCTGAATCTTTCTTTTAACGGGTATTATTAAAGTCGTATGCTGATGTTTTACTTATTGATATGTGTGGATTTTGTTATTGTATAATCTGCATGGCATGACTGGTTGCTTTCCTAAAAGCTGTGGGCACCTGTTGCAATCTTTCCTCGCTCCCCTATTTTCTGGCTGTAAGAAGAACAATATGCATATAGAGACGTTGAAGGAAAGAGAGAATGGAAGAGTTTCATTTTCTGTCTTCTGATGCTAAACATTAATGTTAAAGACCTTGTGAAATCTCTTGTCGAGCACAGTTTTCTTCTGTATTGACATATTTCCTATTGAAACTTCATTTTAGAATGTCAAAAACATAAAAGATCCAAACCATTTTAAAATAGTAATTTGGCTTTAGTTACATCACATGAATTGTTACGTGCTGTTACTAGTCAAGGTTGATTATATTTTTTAATACTGATAATAATAATAAGAACCATTATTAATAATTGTGCATAATAACTGAGCAGCAAATCAGCATACTGGAATGATTTCTGGAGAATCATGTGACACTGAAGCCTGGGGTAATGAGGCTGAAAATTCAACTTTGCATCACAAGAATAAATTACATTTTAAAATATATTACTACCGAAAACAGTTATCTTAAATTGTAATAATATTTCACAATTTTACTCTTTTTACTGTATTTCTGATCAAATAAAATGCTGAGCATAAGAGACTTCTGTTAAACATATTTTAAAAAATCTTAATTAGTCCAAATTTTTGGCCGCTAATTTATATATTAGTTTCAAAGTCAACAAACATAAATTGAAGCCAGAAAAATCTGATTTTGATTCTATGTGGTAACAATATTCGAATGCACCATGTATCACTGATTTCTTCTTGGCCTTCAGTCTGTTTGGCCAAACGTTATCATTACTGCTCTTTGATTCCTATCATTTTTCTTGAAAAGAAGTGCCAGTTTTGATTTGCAAGAATTGTAGAAAGTTTACATCTCCTCCTTAAAGGAACAGTTCACTTAAAACTCATTTAAAAGCTGTATGATTGTTTCTTCTGTGGAACACAAAAGGAGATATTTTGAAGAATGATCATTCTTTATTATCCACAGACTGAACTTCCTGCCAGTTTTGGTCACTGTTTACTTTCACCGTATGGAAGAGGGCAACATTTTTAACATGTGCTTTTGTGTTCCACAGACAAAGAAAGTCACACGACTTTTGAAAGACGTAAGAGTGAGTTTATTTTTGGATGTGCTATTCCTTTAAGACAGATGAGAAACAGAAGTGGTTTATGAAATGGTCTTTTTTTTTCTTTTTTTCCACTGGTTCTTGGATGGCATGGCAACTAATTCCATCACTGTTCATGTCTTTCACTCTTGAATGTAATCTTTGCACATCCACTTAAAACTGTCGATAGATCTTTGTATCATAGTGTCTGAATACATTGTTGTAATTGTGCCAAAGAACTCATATCAAAACCGTAACGATGCAACGAACTAAAGACTCGCTAACAGGTTACAGAATTGATAAATGGAACAAACAGACAGCTTTTTTAATGGTCACCTGGAGCGGAAGCCTGCACATTCACAAAGCACATAAAATGCAGGAACTTTAGATGGGCGAATGGATGAATAGGTGTTCAGGCGCCATGACAAACACAGACCGATCGATGGATGGATGGTACAGTTCACCTAGATGAATTAACAAGCCCTCCTCATTCTTGATTAGCCATTGATCACATTCACCGCCTGATCTTCTGGCCTGTTGGACATTGCAGAAAATTACCGATTCTCTCAAAACGTTTATTCTCGACATGACAAGACAATCTTTCACCTGTCGTCTCGGTTTGGCAGAGTTGTGGTCTCATCACTGTTTCTGATAAAGGGAATGTACGTCTGCATGCTGCATGAGATTTGGGGTTCGCTTATGTTATTGTCACGCGCAAACGGGCCGTCTTCACGCAACCGTCATTCGCTAAAATGGTGCAGTATTAGACAATCACTGTATGTTATACACTCATCAATAAGGGTTTTTGTGGTTTAAATTGTGATTTCATTTTAAGTTTCTGTATTTTCAAATGGTTTTCAAATGGTTCTGTCAAACTGTATGCATATTATGTATAGTTTTAAATAATATTAAAGTTTTAATGCCATTTTGAATTTTTAAAGACAATCAAAGGAGTCTGGAACATTAAATGGATTTTTTTTTGTTTGTTTTTTTTTTTTTGGTTTTTTAGCCAAAAATGACATTTCTGTCATTTTCTACTCACCCTTGTGATGTTCAAACTTGCCATTTTTCTTCTGTAAAACACAAAAAGAAGATATTTTGAATGTTTCAGCTGCGGTCCAAAACAACAGAAGAAATCATTCATGCATGTTTAGTACAACATAAGGGTGAATAAATGAAGGCAGGATTTCCATTTTCCAATGAACGATCTCTTAAACAAAACAGAGGCCCTCTAAAATTAGTCTTTGGTTACCGAACAACTCTTGTCATTCATCAAATGTACTCTCCAGCAAAACAAACACACTTTTGTTTGCCATATGTCTATACTTCATTATCACAAATCATATCAGAGACAGTTTCAAAGTCATCTGCGACGTGTTCGCTTGCGCGCTGCCCTGTCATCGTCAAGCCAGATGTGCCTTTGTTACTTTGTTTTGAGCCATTTTACTGACAGATTTATTTTGCCTGAGACAAAAGGAAATCACTGACTGTATAGACCGCCCAATGGGGAGAATTGTGACTCTTTTTATTTCAAATGTTCATTTTTGCATCTAATTTCTTTACCGACTGGGATTATTTTATATTCATAAGCAAATTGTTCTATGTTTTATGGTTCATTGTGATGTCTAATAAACTATAAGCCAAATCTCATGTTGTAAGGCATCTTCTGTGTCATCTAGAGCTCTTTTTGTTCTGAGATCTCAGAGTGATATACTGCAGTTTGTGGGATATAACCAAATGCCAAAAAAGTGTTTGGCATCAGCTTATTGATATACCATCTGAGAGACCTTCACAAGATCTGGTTTCCCTCCTGAACTGTATAAATGTCAGACTGTGAAGTCAAACATCAGCCTGCTGTCTAAACTTTAAGAGCAGGTCTTTAGGTAAATACAAATTTCGATGCTCTCATTCTGTTAATATGTCCAGTAGATTGTGCGATATAAATCATACATAATGTAGACAAAACATTTTTTTAGTCACAAACAAACTAGAGTAAAAGCTTGGGATGTTCTCAGAACAGATATGTGACACTGAAAGACTTTTAAAGTATCTATTTAATTCACTCTTCACAAAGACCTGCCACCTTAGTTAGCCATGACACTCTCACGCATGTTTACATGCAGTAAGAAATACATTGCAAAGTAAAGATAACACTAAAACAGACAAGACAGCAGTTTGATTTTGGTATAAAACTAAATCTCAGCTTCCAAATTTTAAAATTTAAGAAATCCAAACAATAAATACCATTTTGTGTCTCTTCCATGTGTCGTGATGTAGCGCTTCAGTCCAAGCGGCACTTGAACTGATCTCCTCTTCATCTTTACTGCTATTTATAGCACAGAATAAACATGAATGAACATCAGAAGATATGTTGTTTCAACCACAAAAATACATCAGTACACACCATTTTTCAATTTTCAGTCCACTGCCATTAATCTATTAACACTCCTGTGTGGTTTGTTTTCAGACAAAATCGTGGATTCAGCATTCTGATTGGTCAGATTGCCTGTCAATCAAACTCCCTGCGAATAATGATTTGCTCTCAAAAGCTTTGATGCCTTTGAATGTACACTTTACGTATGTCAAATAAATGTTAACATAAATGACAGATGGTGGTAATACTTTTGCTGCTATAGAAGATATTTTCATGGCTGTGAGGTTGGAGGCAATAGTAATTCAAGTAATAAATACAAATTGCATGACTTTTGAATCTATAAAACAGTAATGAACATTATTTCATTGAGGTATTTTGCCTAAGGCTGCTCTTAATTCAGCTGGTCAATTTATATTTTATGTTGAAAAGAGTTTAACTCAGTAATTATATGGACCCATTTAGACTTTGGGTTTAAAGTCATTACCTGCAGCTAAAAGAATTTGTACCATGAAATGGATAAAAAGTATTCCAAAATATTAAGGCAAGAATATTACTTGGAGTTTTGTTGTTGTTTAAATGAACAAAGAAAAACTGGAGCTGAACTTCACAGCTAGTGATCACCATGCATTTCCATTGTATGGAAAACAACTTTGACATTTTGATAATAACTCCTTTTGTGTTTCACGGGGAAAAGGCATACACGTTTTGAGTGACATTTCCAGAGAGCCAATTTTCAGTTAAAAGCAAATGATCTGTACAAGGCGTGACTTCACTGGTCTAAACTAAGCAATTTCTGCATTCTTTTATACCAACACCAGATACAAATAGTACTGAAATATATTTATTTAAAATCCACTTATTCACTAGTTATAGGGGTGATCACAAAACTTAAAAAAAAAATCAATATAAAAATAAAAAATTATATAACTATAAAATGATAGAAGTGCTAAAATAAATATATTATAATTAAAAGAAATAAGGGGGTGATGACAAAATGTTTGAAAATATTATAAATAATTCTATGTATAAAAAATATATGACTATAAAACTATGCAAACACACACACATAGATATATTAGTGCTGTTAAATGATTAATAGCAATTAATCGCATACAAAATAAACGTCTTTGTTTACATAATATGTGCGTGCACTGTGTATATTTATTATGTATATATAAAAACACACTCATGCATGTATATATTCTTTTAAAATGTTACGTTTATATATTAATACATGTAAATATTTGCAAAATATAAACTATATATGTGTCTATATATATATACATAATACACACATTATGTAAATAAAAATTTATTTTTGATGTGTTTAATCGCAATTAATCGTTTGACAGCACTTTATACACACGTGTGTGTGTTTTATATATATATATATATATATATATATATATATATATATATATATATATATATATATATATATATATATATGCATTGTTTTATTTTAACAAATTTTTAACCTACAGTACAATAATCATGCAGCTTGTATCAAATATACATGTATTGATTTAATATCCCTTTTTCATATTAAAAGAATTGTGGCAAAACAATTAGAGGACTGTTTGCAAAACTTAAAAAAAATGTAATATATGAAATATGAAAATTATATATTATTAGTAACCATATTTGTAATTTGCAATCATTTTTGTAATTCTTTTTTTCAATTAATTTTATATAATGAAATGGTAGCCTAGTGTTTTGGCCCATTTGTAAGATAGCAAGAAGACTGTAGTTACAGTAGTGTGTGTGAGTTCTCAAGGAAATTTGCCTGGGTGTTTTCTATTCCAACTTTTGATCATCACAAGAAAGACCCAGGCCAGGTAGCTTGATGAAATTTAAAACCATTCACCACAGAGAATGCAATTACCTCAACGAGAACTAGTCCCCTGTTGTCTTTGATTAATATGCTAATTCCATTGCAAAGACATCAACTATTGCGTTCTGCCGTTTGGGTTATTTGTATGCCTCGCGACGCCCCGAAGAAGCAGGCGACTGTAAGCTGCTTGAGTCAGACACTGTTTGCCTGCCATTTGTTGCCCACCAAAAGGCTGCCTGATTCATTAGCAGCACGTACTCTGTGTTAATACCCATTAACTCTTCATAGCGTTCTCTGTAATTGAAACCCAACTGGCCTCAACACTTGCGCGCGACGACTTGACATCGCTTTCACGAGAACATAATGAATACACTGCTAATTTATCCTCTCAAGCGCTCGCATACAGCACCAGCGTCGTAACGAGGCAGGTCCAGCTCGGCTCGACTCTACGACGAAGCCTCCTTAAGCACCTGTCACCCCGCATTCGTTAGCCCTTTCCTTAATGAGTTGGATTTCAAGGCTCTCTGTCGCTGATGAGATACAAGCTGAGTGTGGCGACTGTTCCGTGTCAGAGCCTGTTTAGTCAGCTGTGGGCGTGCGGGGATGCGACTGGGGCCATGATTAAATGTTGATAGCAATGATGTGCAGTCAGCGATTAAAAGCGGGCCATTCGCTGACGGCTAATGCTCGGTTTAACCTCTGACTGCCGAGACTGCGAGCTGAAGAGGGAGGGAGTCAGAACGACGGGAATAATGCAAATACTATGTACTGTGTGAGAGGAAAAAGAAGGGGGGAAACATGAAGGCGCAGTGTCTGCGAGCCATTAGCCCTTCTGGCTGTTCTTCAATTGTGTTTACTCGGCCTCTGACCTCTGTTGTGTCTAAAGAGCTGACGCAGTGGCCGGGAAAGAAAGCGCGAATAAGGTGTGATACACTGGAGAGGAAGCGCGTGCAGAGAGAGAAATGGAAACGCAGAGGCTGCCTGGTGGAGGAAGAACGGAAGGAAAAAAGGAGACAGCGCCACCAGGTGGACATTATACTGCAAAGAGCTTCATAAAAGAGAGCAAAGCAATAGAACTAAAAAAAAATCGCAATGATTCTAGCTGTTTAACGACATTCATTATGAATATTTATATATTTGCATTAGGGATTTTTTTCCCTTTGAAATAGGCTAAGAGAAACAGCACTTTTTTATTAAGTAAGACCAAAATTATGACTGTTAACTCAAACTAAATGTAGAATGGCACTGAAAAAATAGTGTAGAAACAATTTACACTTAGAAATTGCTAATTGCTAACTATGCTACAAAGAAACTGTAACACATCGAATTAAACAAAGTATTTATTGTTTTGCTTATTGCTATATTGTGTTTTATGTGTTTGTTCGAATTAAAAGTATTTTCTTGTAAAACATACTCCACTAATCTGTTTTATGTGTTTTGTGTACAATTTATTTTATTTATATATATATATATATAGTATATATTTAGTATATATAATAAATATATATTTTTTTAAAGAGCAGACATGAAATATAAATGTTAGATGAAAAACTTTAAAATTAAATACATTTTGCCTTGGCAACTAAAAATTATCTTTTTGGGTATAAACATTAAAGCTGTAAGTAATAAAAGCTATAAAATCGAAGAAAACACAGCAAAATTACTCAAATTAAAACTTAAATATAAAAATAAAAGCTAATTGAAATGTTAATAAATACTATAATAGTAAATAAATCACCTTCATGATTATTTTAGCGGCATGTCAAAATCTGATATTTAAATAATCATACAGTATTTCTGAGATAATGGCACTTGTTAAATTAAATATGCAATGATAATATTGACCAAAACATTGCATATTTGTAATAAATAGTAGTCAGTATGGAAGTAGGGTGAGCATGTGCCAGGAAAGTTAGTGATTTCTAAGTTGCCTACAATGTCTGGGTTGTAACTTTGTTTTCCTGTTGACGTTTATACATTCCTCATACATTATAAGTACACATATTTGCATTGCTTTGACCGTTTTCTGTAGGTCCCACATTCTGACACACCACGATTGTTGGATTATGTACAATGCCTGCACGCTATTGGTCAAACGATTTTTCAGTTAATCTTCAGCAAGTATGAAAACAAAGCCAAAACCCAGACATTTTAGCAACCAGGACATGTTCTGGAAAATTGAAAATGAAAATACTAGTATTTTAGGCTGTGTAATTTTTCTACCTTGTATATTGTAAACATGAATTGGGCACTAACAAAGGTCCTGATTCACAAAACATTGGAAAATTCATGACTCAATAACTGATGTGACACAATTTTAAGGTCACACATTAAAATGTAGCTGGTATTTATCAAAAGCTTCGCTGTGTAACACAGGCCATGACTAATATCCTTCTGGTGTCATTTGATTTATTTCTTCTGCATCTTCATTATGCGGCATAATGAAATATGCCCTCGTTCTTCATTTATAACGACTGAAGAAGACATAATGACAGTGAATATAGCGAGCACCTAATGCTTAATGGGGTTTATGTTGCATTCTGGGAAGTGAGTTACAGTTTAAAAATAAACTGGAACAATTTTGACAACACAGTGTGCTTATACTATAGAAGTATTGAGCACTTTCTCTTTACTTGAGCTGATAGTTCACAACATATGTAAATCTAAAACTAAAATGTCATTTCCCAGATGTTTTATCTAACTAATGTAGGCCACATGTGGTAACACAATATTGCATCAGACCACTAAACCAGTCCTTCATTAAAAACAGCCCAGCTGTGAGAAATATCTGCAATCAGTTAGTGATAATAGGCCTCCTACCACAAGCAGAAACCAGAAGCTGTGTGCAGAGTTATTTGTGGTGCTTTTCTTATGGCTGCAGATGTTCATAAGCAAAATGCTAATATTTATTCATTGCTTGCCATTTTTATGGTCTTTTATGACCAGACTGAGAATATAGTACCTCTGTGGCACACAGGGCCCTTCCTGCTTAAAAAAAATAAAAAAATAATAAAAGTATTATATATATATATATATAATACTTTTATTCACCGCAGGATGCATTAAATTGATCAGAGGTGACAGTAAGACATTTATGATGCTACTAAATATATATAGAAATATATTTCCACACACACACACACAAACACACACACACACACAAAAGCAGCACAGCATTTTTCAACATTGATAATAATAACAAATGTTTCTTGAGCAGCAAATGACTTCTGAAGAATCATGTCACACTGAAGACTTGGGTAATGATGCTGAAAATTTAGGCTGAATAAATTACTTTTTAAAATAGATTCAAATAGAAAACAGGAATATTTAACAATATTACTAATTTTTTTAATAAATGCAGACTTGGTGAGCTTAAGAGACAATATATCTTACAGACCCCAAACTTTTAGTGTACTTACATTTGAGAGAGTCGAGAACTAATCTGGCACATAAAAAATTAAATGGGCTAGAACTAGACTACCATTATAAACAGACTTCAGGGGAAAATGAAAAATTATTAAAAAAAAAGTTAAGTATCTGAGCTCTTTAAGAAAAGTTTATGTAGTCTTATAGTTAAGTACCATGGCTGCCAGCACAAGGAATGCAAGTTTCAATCCCAATGTGGGTGTCCTAGAAACCAGTGAGTTAAGATCACATTCCTGTTTTATCACCATTGTGCCCTTGAGTGAAGCACATAACCTCTGGGTCACAGCGGAGGAACTATCCATGCAATTAGTGTATTCTCAGTTGTTCTGGCCAGACATCAAATGATAACTGTCTGGAAAAACAATGAAAATAAGTTACGCAAATGAAAAAAAAAAAAAAAAATGGAAACAAGAATTTGGATTTGCCAGTGCCTGTGTGGGGGAGAGAAATATTACACAGCAGCAACTTGGGAATTTCACCCATGGAAGGATTATATTACAACATGTTGCACCAGTTAGTGTTACATAAGTAATTCCAGATGTTACAATGGGTTTAAACCACATCAGAGAGTTTACAGACAGCAGAAAGCAGAGAAACTTGTGAAGAAGAAAATAAGGTTCAATCAAAAATGGAAATTAGATCATTACTTAAATATAAGATAAATTAACAAAAAATTAAAACAATGGTGCAATTGATATTGGGTATTGCATTCATTTTAGTTCATATTGGCTACTCATTTTTACTGATTTTTTTTTTTTTTTTTTTTTTTTTTTTTTTTTTTTGATATGGCGGGGTGGGGGGATATAGGGAAATTGTACATAAAAGGTATATTATGTGAGAAAGGCAATTTAGAAAGTTGTCTACAAAAAAAAATCCTAGTTACAGCAGTTATTGTGTTTTGAAATGGAGCTATCTGAACTAAGCTGTTCATTAGCTAGTGCAAGGTGATCATTAGCTCAATGGCCCACCACCATATTCCAAAAACCTGCTGGACCACTTATATACACTTATAACCTCTGACCTGGTTGCTGGTTTGTTGGCATTTCAAGGCAACCTGCCTGCACCACCTAGTGACATTCTGTGAACCAGCTACCATTCAAAGCACAGCTATAGCTTAAGATGGATTTTCTAACAGGGTATGGCATTTTTATGACAATTATGGTTGGATTAACTT
The DNA here is from genome assembly GCF_018340385.1 of Cyprinus carpio. Taxonomy (NCBI): domain Eukaryota; kingdom Metazoa; phylum Chordata; class Actinopteri; order Cypriniformes; family Cyprinidae; genus Cyprinus; species Cyprinus carpio. The sequence goes on along the minus strand of NC_056615.1, from coordinate 24,791,182 downwards.
GAGATTTTGTTGGGTGTTGTTTCTGGTTATTACATGGCATGCAGACCTTTTAAGGACACTGAAATTGTTAATCAAACATGTGAGAAAAACACAGCAAATAGAACTAATACCTTAATCTGGCCAGCCTGAATTTAATACGGATGAAAACAAGGCTATAGAGGGATTTAGACTTGCCTTTATAATGTCTTTATAATGTATAATCACTGTATCAAGGTCCTATAATGCATTTTCCATTTTTGTCTACATAAATATTTCGTCAGCTGAACAATTGATATGTTGTTTTAAAACAGTACAGTCCTTTGAACGCATTGTACTGTCCCTCACAGATAATTTTTATCGGTCAAAAATTAAATAGGCCTATGCCACTTCCCCAATTAGATCTATTTACTTAATATGTCAGTTTATTATTTTGTGGCTCCACTTAAGTTGTAGTTCCAAACTTATCTGTCATTTTAAATCTGTTGTCTTTAAGATAATCCCTTATGAAAATTAACCATGGTTTTACTATAGTAACCATGGTTTAACAATGTTTTTTTTTTTTTTTTTTTTTTTTGTAGTAAAACCTAGTAACCACAGAATTGACCATGGTTTTACTATAGTAACCATGGTTTAACTAGCCTATGTTTTTTGTAAAACCAAGTAACCCCAGAATGGTTTTACCATAACATTTGCAGTAAAACCATGGTAACTACAAAAAAGTATGGTTTTACTATACAGTAACCATAACTATGTTTTTACAAAATTAACCACGCACATAGCTTAACTGTGTCCTCTAAAACTATAAAACACACAATTAAATATGGTTGTACTATGTGTGCTGACACTTTTATACCTTGGCAGAAAGCCTATCGTGATTTTGCAAAGAAAATGTTTTGTTTGTTTTTATTCTCCCAAATTAAAATAATATCTTTTATTGTTATTGTACAGTCAAACTAGTTATTATAAACTCAGCAATAAGATATTGTTTATACCTCTCTTTTTGGGAGGCTCGTGAAGTTAATTTATTAAAAGTTTAGTAATTATCTATATCTACAGTTATATATATATATATTTCCCATAATCGCTATTTTTCATTACAAAATGCTTGCGTCAGTTCCAGTTTCCATGTGAAGGCCGTGATTGGTGGATCGCTCATGACTTTGGCGGGCTTTTTGCTTTTGAATCACGATCACAACATTTCTCAACTGCCAACTTGCAAATTTAATGTTTTAATGGACATACATGGAGATAACGTTAGTTTAAAGAAGTCTAATAACGAAGAATATATATTTTCGAAGGATGGCCCTCAGGGAGAAACAACAATTTGTCGCTGGTTGTTTTTTCAGGTGAGTAGACATGGGACTTTTCCAAGGATCAAAGAACATCAGTTCACCAATCATTTGCAGGTGAGTGTGATTGTTGTAGTGTTTTTATTTTTTTTTTTTTTCTGTTCGATATGATTTTTAAAGGCTAAATGCATAGCACTGATTTGAGGTGATTTCATGTTGTCATTCGGCCACGAGATGTCGCCACATCTCTTGCCGATAAACTCAATAAGATTAGTGAGTTTTAAGTCATGTACAACGGAATTTATAATCAACGTTTGTTACATTTGGTATATCACACATTTCTAGAACTCTCTTGGCTAAAAAGACACTCCAGCCATTACAAAGAGATTGATAGATGATCAGGAGCAGTGTATTATCCTCCAAAAACAGCAGAGGGCGCAGTTCCTCGCATTAACTGCAACGGAAGTGAGCCCAATCTCTGCAACACTTCATTCTCGAATAATTTATTCGTATTTCGCAGGCCTTGTCCAGGAACGGACCGTCAAGGTCATTCATCTTTCTTAATATTGTTATTTGCATATGCTTGTAAATTCGAGGATTTGGTTGCATCTCTTTTATTGGCTATGCTTCAGTTAAATTGAATTGCCTCTGTTCATTCAAAATCAATCCATGTCATTTAGCTCCATGTTCAGAGTGATTGGGATGAGATACAGCTGAGGCAGCTCCAGAGTCCCCAGTGAATTCATAATTCAATTAGAGATATGCACTGGGCTTGGTGTTTCCTCTGTTTCCTGTCATTTGTGTTTGTCATGCATTGCAATACGACACAAGTATGTTGGGCTTGTATCATAAGATATTAAATTGAAACTCATAAATAGTACAAATATTCTTTCGAATCTCTCACTTTTTTAAGTTTCTCAAAATTAGTATGAGGTCATAAACACTAAATAATAAATCTAAAAGAATGCACAAAATGCTGTTTTTAAGTAGTTTTAACATTATAGAACTTCAAACTGCAGTGCATGTCAACTTCATTTTGTCAGATAATGCTGTAAAAAGAGTATGCGTCCAGCTAGTGTTAGATTAATAATTCATCAGTGTGATTCTTTCTCAAATTATTAAAATAATTACTGACCAAAGACTTGACTCATGCATTACATATAAACCCTTAAGATCAAATGCTGCTCCCAGTAAAAGAAGTGATTCCAGTCATCCTTAGATTTTTAATGAATCAGAACCGTGTTGTTCAACACATCTCTGATTATTAAAGCCACTGGCTCTGATCACAGTTAATTATGTGCTTCAGTGCTGCTTGAGTACAGGTTGGCCTCCATGGCGAGTCCCTCAGTATGGCTTGGAATGATTGATATAGGAAATACATTTGAAGGTCAGTGGACCCTAACGTGGATAACAGAGGCTGTACAAACATCAGCTGAATGATTCTATTGCCTTTTTCTAGTAAAGTCACATTCTGAAAGCTCATATTGAGCCCCTAACATCTACACTAGCACCTGCTATGTAATACAGATACACATGATGATGAATAGAAGAAGTCCAGCCATATTAGTTTACAGCTTCTTATTCTCATTTGTTCAGTGGCATTCTAAATACTTAGTTTCTTTCCATAAGATAAATACAACATTTTTTTTCTCTCTGAACATGTTTTTTTTCCTCTGGACACAAAAAATTGTTTAAAGCAATGTAAAAATAATTTTTAATCAGAATCTTTATTTTGTATTCTAGTGAAATGCATTTGATCCTTTTAAAGGGGTCATATGATGCGATTTCAAGTTTTCCTTTCTCTTTGGAGTGTTACAAGCTCTTGGTGCATAATGAAGATCTGTAAAGTTGCAAAGACTAAAGTCTCAAACCCAAAGAGATATTCTTTATAAAAGTTAAGAGTTAACCACTCCTACTTAAAACGGCTCATTCTAACACACCCCCACATGTCTACATCACGACGTGGGAAGATTTGCATAACGCCGCCCAAATGTTCACACAAAAAAAGAAGGCGTGACCTTTGATTCTCGTTGTTGCTGCTGCCGCCATGTTGTGGAGACGCTGTTTCATTGTGAAAGTGAAAATACTTTGTTTGGTCTTCCAAAAGAGGACACAACTAGAAATCAGTGGTTAAGTTGTATTTACAACACTGTTCCAGAACAGTTCAACCCAGATATTTAGTGTGCAGCACATTTTATGGAGCACTGTTTCCTGATCCTGGGAGAGAAGACTACAATACCAGCTGTTCTGACTCACAGTCTGTAAGTACATTTACATTTCAAATGCGAGTTTTAAGCAGTGTAGAGTAGCGGTTCTCAATTCCAGTCCTCGCGCCCCCGGCTCTGCACATTTTGTATGTTTCACTTATCGCTTCAGACGTTTGTTCTATTCGAACGTAAGTGCCCTATGAAGTGGACATCACAGGATATTCTGCCATGATTCCAGTTCGAAGCGAAAGTATATGTTCCATTCAAAGTGCATTGAAGTGCCATCCAACATGTAGATGAGTTTGCTTCTTCATGGGATAAAATCATCACAATAATCCACAAGTAATCAACACTCCAGTTTCCATCAATTACAATTTTTTCAATGCCTACACACAACATCTTTACTTGTCACACAATTTCTGAAAGCTGTCACTCAAATAGCAGAACCACACACCAAATCTGCAAAACCATATGCTAATTCTCGGACTTTGACTCGGTTTTCAATTTCATAAAACACTTTTTGCAAAACACAATACACAATCCTCTATGTAACACACAAAAATCTAACGAATTAATATTATGTCAAAGATGTTTTCAAATGTTTGCTTTTGAGATGTGTTTGTGATATTTTGAATGCAGTGCCATATTTTGTAAGAGATGTGAGCAGTATGTAAGCAGTTGAATAAAAACCTAACATCTTATGAAGTGAATTGTAAAATTGTAAAAAAAAAAAATACCTAATTCATCATTACGAAATTTCTACTATAAACCATTGCTTCTGGCTAAAATACAAGTCCTCTGTAATATTGTTTTTTACAGTGAAAAAGTCTTCTCATCTGAATCAGGAGAGAAGTCTGCACAGATCAAACTGTGTTTACACTGTAAACTGTCCAAAAGAGTTATAAAAACAAATGTTTTGGTGGATTCTGATGTGACAGGACAACAGGGATAGACTTTTTTCACTGGAGGAAGCGTTATTATGGATTATGATATTTTGGCCAGAGGCAAAAGTTTCACTTTTTTTTTTGTGAACTCTTCCATTAAGTGTGAAGTTTAGTGTGATTGAATTCATTTTCTGCTCTTTCTGGCTAGTTCACTCAGTCAAAGCCTCATGTTCGGTTTTTGTCAATTCACTACAACACGTTTCTTCATGCAACAACAGCAGTGGATGCTAAAATACAGAGGGATTTGGCTTTAGCAGCTTATTGATCAGATATTTTGTTCAATGTTTTAACATCAGGATGCCTCAGGTCTGCTGGAGGATGTTTCTTTCAGAGCCTCGCATCTGCTTTTCCTTCATCAAGCTTTAAAGTCCATACATACATGTTAATGTGATTCATACACAATCACCAGCAGCCACACGTAACCAACCAGTTTCTTTATTCATCCATCCTTTTTTGCATCATTACCCTCAATCTATTTTTTCTCTCTCCCTCTTTCACGCACACACATAATCATTACTTTTTCTCATTAACCATCTTTGCCCCATCTATTTCCCTTGTGATGGCTGCAGCGACACCTTCGATAAGCCATCTCCATGGAAACAGCCCAGCAACAGGCTGGCCCCTCATGGCCAATGAGAGCGTTAGGTGTCCTGGTTCCTCCTCCAATGGTGGCGGTGGGCTGCTGAGCTCAAGGTGAATGCTCAGGGAGGCGTGAGCATGGACTTTTCTGGTATATTTAGCAGCAAGCATCACCACATATTTCTTACACTCAATCTCTGTCTCGTTCTTCCTGTGCTTCTGAATAATCTAGATGCAAAGAAATGTAATACCTCTTTTTTCTGTTATATGGCAGTGCTTGATTTAAAGCTATATGTGTTGCATGGAGGCCTGCTGCCTGATATACGTTAGTTTGCTTTCTGAAACAGCAGTGATGTACATTTGGATAATGGCATAATATCATATTGATTAGTTTTATATTCCTGGATTAACAATATTATCATAATATATTAGATTCTTAGTGTATTGAAGAAAAAAAATATATAAAATGTTATCTGGAAAATGATGAGTTTGTATTTTAGGTGTGTCTTTTACCAACTATTAGAAGCAATGTTAGATATATAAACCTGAAGACAAATTTATTTTTATTGCACTTTTTAAAATAAATAATTTCAAAGCTGTTTTCAAATGACCTTCAAATTACATTTGAAACCCCAAATTAATTAAATTAAATAGCAATATATTATCAAAGCAACTGAATAGAGTAGCTGATAAATTTCCAGGATTATATCAAATGCTGAATCCCAGATTTTTAGTGTGATGTGACTTCTTGGCACCTCTGTGGATTTCCCTTTAATTGCTTTTAGAAATACAACAACCTAATGACAAATATATAATCAAGATCTCAAATAATATTAATGCATATCACTAAAATAGCAAGAAGTCAAAGCAAGTAGTTCAGAGAAGTTTTAGATGGTGTAATTTTTAGATGCCTCTGGTGAGAAGACTGAACAGATAATATAATATAATTCAACCCACATTAGAACATAATTCAACCCACATCCGGTCCAGTTGCATGGTTTATGAAGCTGCTATGCTCCTGCAATGACCTTAAAACACAGACAAGCAGAAGCTTTGTGATTGTTTACACATCTATAAACAGTGCAGTCATTCAATCATCAGCAATTCAATCACGCTCTGTGTTGCTCAAAATCCCTTTTGCTTTACTCTGATGTGTAGCAAAATTAATTGTTTTTACACTGATGAATTTGTGTATGTGTGTGATTAAGGTTTTCATTATTCACAGTGTGTTGGCCAAAGATTTTTATTGCCATCCCTGTTTGTGTGTGTCTTTTCGAGCTGGTCCAAAGTGACCCAATCGTTCTAACCGTATCAACACGCGTTGATCATGTCAAACAGGAAATACATACATTGTGTTGTGAAATTACACCATATAAAGATGTATTTGATGTGTGTGTGTGTGGGTGGGTGGGTGGGTGTTTGTGAGTGTGTTGTGTCGTGAGACTGCATTCTATACCAGTGCCAGTCATCTCCAGTCATGTGACCTGCCTGCCAGTGGTCGCCTAGCAACCTCCTCCCCTCCCCCTCCCTTCGGTCCCCTCTCCATCCGTCCCTCGCTGGATTCTTTGACTCCGGAGGCCGTATGTGTGTGTATGTGTGGGAGTGAACTGGATCGAGTGAGCCATCTAGGAAAGTGGTTATTTATAGATCTGATGGATAAGTGGTGGGGGAACTTCGTGTTGGCTAAAATTAAACCATCTCTCACGACATCACCCCAGAACCCCCCCCCAATTACGCGTTTATCTAGTCTTTTCTTTGCACACGCACATACCCTCCCTCTGAAATCTTCATTCATAGTGCTGAAGATGGGAGTGAGAAGATAAATGAAGCAGGGTTGCCAAGAATAACACAAGGTGCATTAGAGGGCAAAGATGTGCGTTTTTTTAATGTTTGGATGAAAATGTGAGCGGTGTTTTAACTAGTGTTAGGGTGTCACTATGCAGCAAGACATGATTTTTTGACAAATTACAGAATCGCTCGATAAAAAGGTGGTTGTTCTGCACTCCAGTTCATTGAGTTCATAGCTTCATACCTTAAAGTAAGTGTATTTGTGTCATATAAATAATATATTTTGTATAATACTACTATTAATATATATATGAAAAAAATATATAATAATACCAAAAATTTTGCTTGTTTCTGACATGTGACCAAAACAAGGTTTCCTGTCGATTCAGCACTACAACCTTTAGACTTTTAAACAATAACCAATAATATTAGTTTTTTTAAGAATATCAATATTTTTAGCAACAAAACTATTTGTGAATGAGGAGTCAGTTGTGAACAGAATGCTGTTTTTGAACATTTACTGACTGAGCAAGTCTGATATAGATTGCGTACACATGAATGAGTTCAGTCCTTTTTACACTAAAAACATGAATATACTATATAACTATATAGTGTTCACTCTAATATAAAATAACATTCTGTTTATTAGAATCGCATGCTGCAGTTTTGTCATCTGACACTTTAAATGCTTACACTCCTTAAAGCAGAATTTGCAAAAAACTTTTGCGATATTTTACAGATGTTGAGGACGGCATTTCCATTACCTGATGTTATACCACTAAATTTTTTTTTTTTTTTCATGTGCAATAAGACATTGAAACCGATGTTGGTAGGTTTATATAACTGCAAATTATTTAAAGCTGAAGTGTTACAGCCAACTGCTTAAAAACACATTATGTTTAGGTTGTATTTGGTTTAAAGAGATTTTGAAGGTATCTCTATTGCCCCCTGTAGTTTGTTGCCTTCACTGCAACAAAAGAACACACAATTTGTATGTTCATCAGGATTTCATGCTTGCAACTCTATGTTGTTCGCATATGAGTTGGCGTATATGCTTTCCCTGAGTATGAGCAAGTGCAGCTTTTTATGACATTGGGAAAATGTGTTTCCACAAAGGCATTTGTTGTTAAATGAGGTGGCGTATAATGCAGGCTATCCCCTGTGTATGCTTGTGTGTGTTTGTCCTACCTGAACTTGCCAGTAATAATGTGTCGTTGCTCCGGAAGACCACCTGTCAAACCCATCCATGTGTAAAACAAGGAGTGGAGGCGAGAGAGAGGAAGAGAGATAAAAAGAGGGAGAGAAGTGATGTGTACATTGATGTGTTTTTATTTCTTTTCCAGCCTCAAGCTCTCGACTACAAATGCAGAGATTATGAAACATTTACGCACATGTATGTAGTGAGCGTGAGGGGGAGGAGGTGCGATGGAGAGACCTGGAGGGGAGGATGGGGGATGCCGAGCACAGTCAACGTCCACTGGAGGATTGGTGTGTTTCCTGATCAACATGCCGCCATCAGTCTTTGCTGCTCGTCTCTTTCTTTTCCTCTCTGCTGAAACCCATTCATTACTGCCTTTTTTAAAGCCTTGTTTTCTGTCATCCTGTTCCCTCTTCATCAAGGTCGTTGGCAAGGACGTTCACAGCATCTCCTCCCTGATTGGCTGAGAACCCCGGCAGGGGCTTAAAGAGACAAGAGCAATAAAAATGCCAACCATGTTGGATGCTTAGTCCTTCACAGAGCGAATATTTAGATTTTTGATGAAAATAATCAAACCTGAACCCAAAATGATCAGGAGCGATTGAAAGAGCATGCTGTGTTTCTTTTTTAACAACAAAAGCTGCATAATGTGCATCATAATGCATAGAAATTACTGTTTTCAAGAGATTTCAGCATATCTGAAATAGTCAAAGGACAGGACAAGGTTATAAAGATTTTACATTCACAAGCAGACTACAGTATTGATCACGAGGAGAATTGTGCATTACTGTGACCTGACCGTATCGTTTGCAGATGTACAGAAGAAGAAAAAAATGGTGAAAGCTAGAAAAGATAAGTTATGTGATTTCTCATGTGAATTAAAAAGCAGATTTGCTCAGGAATAAGATCTAGGTTTCATAGTAATGGCTTGAAATACCATATAATGGGGGAACACTGCTTTTTCACACGTCTTGCATAGAATCAATGGTTTTTATGGAGAAACTCATGCTTACACATTTTGTGCTAGATATATCAGCTTGGCAAACCCAGAGGAATAATGAAGGAGGGAGTCAGAGACAGTCTGAGAAAGAGGAGACAGTCTCTGGCTACAACTACTACACACACACACACACACGTACATATACATACTGTACAACGTTTTGGCATGCAAATCGAATATCCAGATATCCTTGCCACATACATGAATCTATCCTGGTTAGACAGAAATGCATTTGCATTCGAGAGAACATGCAAATAATCTGTGTTAATTCTTTTCTTCAGTTGCTGTAGAGGAAGCGTCCCAGACAAAATGAATGGAGGGGAGGAAGGAGAGCGAGAAGAGGTGCTTAGCAAGAAAGAGAAGAGGAGGGTAACAACAACAACAACAAAACAGCTTAAAGGCAGATTAGGGGCTCCAGAAAAACGAGAGAGAGGGAATGAGAGACATTAACAACATAGTCATGTTCATGTCAGAGGAAGTGTGAACATCTAACACTTGTGGAGTAGTTCCAGCATTAATATTAGTAGGGGAGGCACTACAGTTTTGTCTGTCTGGATGCATAAACTTACATGAAGGCTTAATGAGTCATATCAGTATGAATATTCAGACAACATAAGACGTTTGGTCAGATGCATATGGTTAGATTCTGCTCTGGTCATACAAATTCAGTTCTCAGCCCTCACTGGCAGGTTATGTAACAGCAGGTGTGGAGGTGGGTGGGTTTTGACTGCAGTGGTCCTCACAAGAATATTAAAATCTGAAATAATCGGTTCTGTGGACCAGCCAATGGCCCCCATGAGGAAAACGCATAATGAACATACTCCCAAAATGTCGGGGATTCGGCTTTTACTTTCTACAGTCGCCAATGATTGTGTGTGTTTTTGTATTAGAGTGCTGCAAGGGACTGTTTTCTTAATCCTGCTCCCACTGAATTTCTGACCATTATTGCCCACTCCCGTGATTTTTGTGTCCAATCCCACCTGCTCCAACAAACATTCTAATTATTGCAGACTATTTAAATCTCTTTTGAATGAGCGCTCACTGTTCACTTTCACTTCCGTTTTACGCGATCATGCACGCTCTGTGTGAAGTAAGGTCAGATATTTGTCAACAAGCTCAGGATCCGTTGAGCAGTAAATCTTCCAGCATGATCTGTCAGCCATCTCTCTCTCCTCAACCCGTGATCAGTCAAATCTGACTCCCGCAGCTCGTGTTGAATGCAGGGTTGCCAAGTCTACGTTTTTTTTCCTATGACTACTTTTTAAACTGTTAATGGGTTGATTTTCCCCGGGGGTTAAAGGTTTGAAATGCTGCTTAAATTACATTTGACTGAAATGTTTGTGTTGAAACATTTTGCATTCTGCCTATGATAAAACTGTGCTAGATGTTAAGTTTTGTGAAGGAGGGCCATTGGTAAGAAGCTTTTTAGCTGTGGTTATGATCAATATGCATAACAGTAACTGTAAAAAAATTATTTTAGGTATGGAAATGACATCTTCAGTTTTGATATTTTGATATGGTCATTGCACTAATTTGGGCACTATTTTAACCACCAACCAACCACACCTGAGTCAGATTTTCCTAAAAGGTTTCTTATTTTTGTGAATTTGGAATATGGTCACCCTACATGACGTTCATGCATGCACAAAACTACTACGATGGTACTGTACCTCAACGTTTCACAGACACACTGTGAAATTAATGTTGAATTGCTTTGCTTGTTAAAGTGAAGATGAGATAAGAAAAATTTAAAAGCTTATTCATATATCTTAAAACTTCTGGTTACATGAACCTGAACTCTTTACAATAAAATCCATGCAAAAGTTAATATTAGATAATTTTAGAATACAGTATAAGATGTACCAAATATTCTTCAGTTTTATGCAAAACAGAAATACAACAAATAGAATATTAGATCACTGTCATGGCCAAAAATAAATGCAAAAAAAAAAAAATTAAATAAAACTTTTTTGAATAGTTGTGTTTGAGACATGAAACCTGTAACATTGTATCTTACAAGATAACACGATGTAACCTCGCTCTCACTTGAAACGTGTCCCCACATCAAGTCCTTGAATTTGAGGGTATGGGACCTGGAAAGTGAAGTTAATCAAGGTGTGGGAACCCTGTAAATCATATTCAAAAGATAAAAAGAGATAATGCATATCTTTCATTTCATTACCAAAAAAAAATAAATAAAAAAAATAGATTTACATGTATAAATCCATTTGTTTCAGGCTGTAACAAAATTAAATGCCACCCATGTTTTTTTCTCATTTGAGATGCCATTTCACTTGGATATACACCACAACAGGGAAGAAAAGGTGATTGCAACTTCTATTTCATGCTGACTTTAATGACAAAATGTGGCCCAATTTACTTGAATTACACTCATGACAACATTTGCAAATGCACACCTCTTCAGTCTTACTTATAAATAGGGTGGTGGTGGTTCAGGGCTCTTCAAAACTCATACTACACTACTAATTTGCTGTTTCAAGTCACAGTCACGACACCCAAGCTGACTGATTAGCACCAGAGAGCTGTTGCTGTCTTGAGCTGTTGAGAATGGTGTTGCGTCATTAGTTGACAATTTCAACCCTTACCATGCTTGCATGAAAATTTATCCTTATGATTAAAGAGTAAAAATATGAAAACAACTAAGTAAATCTGAAGTTCTGAAGCATGAATCTCGTAAAGATTGACCAAAATTTAGTGTTGTTTTATAAAAAAATCTGTTTTCTGTAAGTCTGTAAATAGCACAGTGCTCCTTGTGTTGATTTAGATTTGGCTCCACTGTAAAACTAAAGATGCTTAAAATATTCTGTTGTGTACTTAACTTCAATAAATATTTCAAATGCCTCAAAAACTTTTCTCTAACATGTGGGTGAGCCGTCATAAGCCTTTAATGTTCTAGTATGGGATGCATTAAGCACTTAGCTTCAGCTTCAATTTCTTGTAGCCACCATCAAATTGGTCTTCAGAAAGCTTCATAAGTTATTCAGGGAGCTGCCCTGTTTGTGTACTTACACCAGAAGTTGGTTTTGCTTCAAAACCCAACACAGAATTCTTAATTCCAAAAATCCTTAAAATGAAGACTGAAATGCATTAAAATTACTAAGGAATGCACATGCCCAACAATATGCAGAAACAATCATGTTTACACACACGCTACCTGGGGGGAAAAAAAATTGGATTTAATGCTGGCATACTGTATGCTTTGCATCAATTCTTTTAACCATAACTGTTACAGTGTGTAGCTTTTCATTTCTTAAACAACCTAACATACCCATGTCTATATTCCAGGATGACTGTGTCAAAATTCTCCAGGCTCAAATTGTGAACCAGTGGTTCAGTAAGCATGAGGAATCATTTTCATGTAAGAACTGGCCACCACAGAGCCCTGACCTTAACCCCACTGACAGTCTTTAGAATGTGCTTGATTCGCCTTTACAGAGTAGTTTGACTCTCCCATTGTCATACAAGATCTCAGCCACAAATGAATGCAGCCCTTGATGGGAATAAATGTTGTGATGTTGCGTGACATTGCCGAAACAATGCCACAACTAATGCACAATATAATCAAAGCTAAAGGCGGTACCAACAAAATATGGACTCTGTGGTGGTCAATCTTTCACAAGTAGAGCCTGGTGAATATATGTTATGTTAACTGTGAGTATATGGTTATTTATATTGTATTATTTGCATTTAATATTGTTTTTCCCCTACTTTCATAGATCCTAGATCCAACATAGGCATTTTTGGGTTGCAGCCCACCAGTTGAGATCTACTGTTCCAGAGTTTCACCAGTCTGATGAATCCCGGAGGATGCCTTGAGTATGCTTTTACCTTTAAAACATTTATGTCATTTTGGTAGATAAAAAAAGCCAGAGCCATGTTTATAAAGTCGTGTTTAACGTATGTGGCCAATACATTATTGCACAGCTGCAATGTGTAATTCAATTAAGAATGCAAGAAGCCGCATATAAAACAGCAGGTGGAATCCAACTGGACAAACTGCAAGATGTTTAGGCATCTACAAATGGATATGCTACCACTTTACCTATTACATATAAAGTTCTACAAACTACAGGTTTTGACAGTTTTGAATGCACATGTAGAGAGAGACAAAAATAGATGTAGCAATGACTCATATTTAGTTGAGTGTGTATAAGGAACACTGTGGTTCATGATAGCACAGTGTGTCAAGCTCTAACTGAACTCTTATCTCTAAGTAAATACCATTACATTTTTATCTCAGGGATCGATAAAGCATTTATCTATTGCTTAAATATATAATGTGCTACTAGCTGCAGGGTTTTACAGAGTGGCAAAAGAAAAAGTAAGGAAAAGGAGAATAATGTGAGCCAATAATCTTAGGCAATGGAATGAGTGCACTTCAGCCAAAGGAATATGAACAGAGGCTGGTTTTAACTGCACTTTCATGCCAAAGCGAATGATTAGCCTCATTACCTGAAACATCTATAGCAATCAAAATTCAGAAGTATTTGCTTAAATTAGAAGTTTATTCCTTCAACATGTCCTTCAGCCCCCCGACTGCATCTCCATTCTCCACATATCATTTTCTCAATATCTTTCCAGCTTGATTAGGGGGCAAGGTTACTTAGCAGCCGTTGCTTTGGGGACCTGATGGAGGATGAAATGAAAAAGAGGTTCAGTATAGTGTGGTTTGGATGCTGTCAGCTAATTTCTTCTCTGAAAAACAAGAACTTTGTTTACCAGATTTAATGGGACATAAACAGATGATGTGAATGGCAAGGTTGTGTTCCTAAAAACAACTGTAAAAGATTTACTGATTGCAGCACTGTGGGTTCTCATGTGGCCTTGAGAACACAGTTGGAAAGTAATGTTATGGATTGCACAGTATCTTTCGGTTAATCTTATGTAAATACAGATTGACCACCACTAGCACTATTTATATTTTCTGAAGAAAATATGTTCATCTAAGCATTAAGTAAAAGGTAAGATCAGGTAAATTTAACCAAAAATCTAAAATGATTTACTTTATATCTACCACATTGTGAGGTTTGTTATGAAAGCTTGTTTCCTCCGTTGAATAAAAATAAGGTAATGCAACTTTATATCTCACAGTTCTGACTTTTTGCACAGTTGTGATTTTACATCTCTTAATTGTGACTTATTATTTTCGGAGATTTGTGAGAAAACTTGCAATTGCGAGTTATAAAGTCAGAATTGTGTCATGCAAGTTTCAACTGTGAGTTATAAAGTTAGAATTGTGAGATATAAACTCGCAATTACGGGGAAAAAAGTTGCAGTTACCTTTTTTTATTTAGTGGAGTAAACGGTATTCCATAGGTTACTGACTTAAGTAAATGAGCGTTTAAATAAATATAAATATTAATAAAATTATTTGATATCACTGATGGTGATTAATGATGCTGCTGTAGTAAAGTTTTCTAGATCCATCCTGGAAATGTGATTCTCAGATAAATGGTGTAACCCTGATTGTTTTAGGCCTCATTAATCTATTCTTAGCACCTGCGTGGTGAAACGCTTGAAATCTCCTGTCATCCTGAGCTCGTTTTATTGTCTATACATCTCTTTTATGTTTATTTCCTCTCTCTTGATCCAGACTCTGATTAGATGGCTGACTCATTCTGTCTCTACAGCTCATTTATAACTCTCTCATTCCCCACGTTTGACTCACTTTTTTCTCGCTGCATTTAAAAATACCTGAGCGCTTGTTTGCCCTCATCTGCCATCACCCCTCATACACACAATCACAAATATCCAGTCTTTAACTAATAGACAGCATCATCTTCTTTTCACTGCAAGAAACATTCACTCACACACAACCAACACTGCCTAAAAAACCTTTAATCCATCAAATTTAATCCATCAAATGTGCTGAGTTTCAAAATAAGTTTGAGAAGTCTTACAGAGCTTATAGGCTACTTTGGTGCATTGTTCACAGATAACAGTGCCATCCATAAAATGATCTTTTGATCATTTGTTAAATGGAGTTATAATAAGATGTTGAAAGCAATGTACACTTAAAAATAAAGGTTCCAAAAGATTTCCACAGCAATGCCATAGAACCATTTTTGGTTCCCCAAGGAAGCTTTCAGTGAACAGTTCTTAAAATAACGATTTTTTTTTTCTTAGTGTGAAGAACATTTTAATAATCTAAAGAAAGTTTTTCCACTGTAAAGAACCTTTTATGGATTGGAAAGGTTCCGTGGATGTTAAAGGTTCTTCATGGAACCATATATGCCAATAAAGAAACTTGATTTTTGAATGTATCACAGCAGCATCTCAGTATAAATAACAGTATAAATGACAGTCCTTAACAAAGATAACTTTTAGGATGCGTTTTGTTAAGTTTACGGACTCCACAAAATTACCACATTCTTCTACCATGGCATTTGCGCTCAAAGAATTTCAGAGTATTTCAAATAAAGCCATGGTAGGCTACATGCCAAAAGCATCATTGTATAGCACAAGGGTACTAGTTGTTTGTGAAATATTATGTCCATTAACCTGTCCAGTGGTTTGGCCATGATTCAGCATAATAATCCATCTTAGAATCAGGTAGGCAATCAAACAAGTGTGTGCTGATATTTTTCATTGGAGATGCACATTTGTAAAATTCTCTTAATATAACCGGATTCTTCTGGAACAGTATCTCATTGGCATGTCTGTACTTTACAGCCATTTATGGGGCTACTGTCGCTCGCGGAAGGATAGGGAGTGCGTGCCCCGGCTCGAAGCACTAGGGGGCGGAGGGACACAGAGAGGCAGAGTGAGCGCGTCGGCTCTTCATCCTCACCGGCATCATTCTCAGCCAGAGACGCTTCATAATCCTCTGCTCTGCATATGCTCTTCTATCATTATATCAAAGGCTGCCGCATGTGCTTTTAGAAACCAATGCAGCTTGGGCCATTCTTTAAGTTTTTTCTTCATCTAGACCCCCTGTAATACATTACTATGCATGTTGTCTTCAAGAATATATAGATTTCATTTATAGACAGAGGGTCGTTCAAACGCTGCCCGTCGTTATCCGTTCAAGAGCTTCATTTGTCTTCTCTCCCGCTTGACTGAAACCAAACGCAGTTTGACTGACTGAAGACACAGCGACTCACGGCTCCAAAATGGGGGTAAGAATCTATTTTAAATGCTTGCACATTTTGAATGCCATGCATCTTCAGAATAATCCGGGGTTATGAGATTTGGATGGCAACGTGTCTGTATGTATTTTGTCAAATAACTGTAAATGTTAAGCAAACATGTATCAGTCTACTTTAACCGGTTAAACATCATTGACATTGTGAAATAACGCTGCTCGATCGTTTGGCAATTGCGTCAAATCGGATGCTTCATTTTTGCACCCAACCGATGCGTCATGCAGTTTAATGGAACAAATGAAGAATACTGGTGAATTGATATGCACATATTGGCATATTAGGTATATACATCATAATATCAAAATATAAATCGTTTGGCATAGATGCTAGAAATGGAATATAGCCTATATGTGCTACTCCATTCGATGCAAAAAGGCGCACTGAGGTAAACGCAAAAATTATATCAGATATCAGAATGATCGTTGATACCTAATATGTTTCAAATGCATACTGGTCAGATATCATAATAACACATATTCAGAAGCACTTTATGATTATAACGTTTGTGTTTGCGCCTCTGTTCGTTCTGTCAAACGTGCCATGACAGCGCGTCAGGAGAATAACGTTGACGTCCGCAGTAATGATCGTTTGCGCTCAGCAATTCGGGATTACTCCTGTTTTTAACATGGCACCAGAAAACTTACATTGCCATAAAGTGATCATTTTTGTTAATCGTGATTCGTAAATTTGCTATACCTTTTTAGAATTCACTTATTTATAAATGGACTAGCTATTTACTTTTAATGAATGACGACAGCAAAGTTTTCTAACTAGGAAAACAAAATCTTAAATAACCAGGTGAGCTTTCCACAATTACTTCCTGGCTATACGTCGTTTGCAAATCTATGAAAGTCTGAGGAGAAATTCTGTCAGTCCCCTAAAAGAAAGGCGTTAACCACGGATGGGGGTGGGGGGAGCGTATGGATATGGGATGACTGCATCTGGACTGGCCCGTTTCAGTAGTTTAACAGCCGACTAACCAACATCTTATCACATTTATGACAAGAATGATATCCCAAAGCGAGTCCAATTGATCAGTATACGCGCGGCCATCTGCGTCAAAATGAACGCCTGCTGAATCACGACTGAAGCGCGAATATTTCTAACTCATTTGTCACACCAAGCGCCTTCTAGCTTGTTATTTTGCGACCAGAACTGGAAATCTAACATTCAAATGAAAAGAAACAAATCATTCGTTCTGGAATTTAATCGTGATGTTGTGACGTAAAGACGCAACGTTCTCTTTCGAACGATACCTTTTCCATCGCACGCGAGGTTCTGTATCTCGGTGTCTGTGTCGTTTTGACATGCTGATATCGGTCGTGATGCCCGGAGGGGTTACCGGGCTCAACGGTCCGTGACTGCGTCAAAGTGGATGTTGATCAATGACAGTGGAAATTCCCGAACAAGTACCGCGATTGGTCTATGTAGCGCCACGAGGGCGGCGATGACGGGAGGGCGGGGCCGTATTCGCGGTGCTGATGATTGATTGGTCTTGAGTCAGTCAGTCACTCGGTAGAGGCTGCGTGATTGGCTAGATGCACTGGGCCAAAATGAAGCTTTGGGGACTGAGAGGGTGGTGGGGATGGAGTGATGCAGGAGGAGAATAAAATGGGCATGGAAAGTGAATGATGGGGTTACAGGAGGGTGTTACCTGGTGTCACCTTGAGAGAGGCTCGAGTGAGTCGTTTGTAGGAGGCTCAGGTGTTTGGGGTTGTTGGCAATTTATATGAGGTGAATATCTCTTGGAGACTGACTTTAGAACAGAATAACAATTTCTACACTGAAAAAAAAAAACTGATGTGGATTTTAGTGCATAATTTACTTTAAACTATTTTCACTCAGTAAATCTTACAAATAATTAATGTAGACAACTTGGGAAGTTGTGTGTGTTTTTGTGACATATCAGGACACAACTTTGTATAATGACATGGGTATGACACAGGTATTACAAGGAGAGGGTGACTTATGAGGACATACCCCATGTCCCCATTTTTTCAAAATGCTTATAAACCATACAGAATGAGTTTTTTTGAGAAAGTAAAAATGCACAAAGTTTCCTGTAAGGGGTAGGGTTGGTGTAGGGCAATAGCACATACAGTTTGTACAGTATAAAAGCTATTATGCCTATGGAATGTCCGCACAATTCACAAAAACAAACATTTGTGTGTGTGTGTGTGTGTGTGTGTGTGTGTGTGTGTGTGTGTGTGTGTGTGTGTGTGTGTTCACTTCTCACTGCTGTGTGTGTGTGTGTGTGTGTGTATTCACTTCTCACTGCTGTGTGTATGTGCACTTGAAAGGGGGAAATCCAGAACACAAATTCCGAGTATGGGTCACCTGTGGCCTATACACCACTTCATTGTAATTAATTTTAAATTACAAAGAAACAAGTAGGCCAGACACATTGAATTAAACCTGAAAGTTTGAAGTATAACTATTGAAATGGTATTTTCTTACTGAAATATAATATTTTTTTTTACTAATAGTATTTGTAAAATATACTCCTAAAATCTTTTGTTTTATTTACATCCTATTTTTTTATTTTTACAGTGTACATAATGTAGTAAATACAGTATAATGTGTGTACAATATTAATTTTTGCAAACATGGAACACCTGTACACTCATTATAATGTACAGTTATTCATAAAACCACCTTTGAGAGCAAGGGGGGCCCTGGTGTTTCGGGGGCCCTACATAGCTTGCGTATTTTGCGTATAGGGAGGATCGGCTCTGTGTTTACTGATTATCTTCATACAGCACCAAGTGGCTATCACTTTGTAGGGAATTTTGAGTGAGAGAGCAATTGAGTCATTTCAGGGATAGTAAGTGACAAATATATAGTGCTAAGAATTACAAAATAAAAAACATTCTGTGTACTTTGAAATTTCAAAATTTAATTCAATATGTCTCTTGCAGTGCCTTTGTAATTAACTGTGAAATTTGCTAGCAATTTCTGAGTGAAAATGGATTCTACATCAAATTTCTTCAGCAATAGTATGTTTTTACAATTAAAAGGTAAATTACTTTTATTTCAGAAATAATAATTAGATTAATTAAATTGAATTAAAATTGAATTACATTACTCCCTGAGTTAATGCAACACAATGGTCGATATGTTTAAAGTTCCATAATGTGTTCTGTTTCACTTGCTAGTTTTTATATATAGTATGCAGTATACATTATAGTGCAGTATGATAATCTTCCACTATAGCCAAGGTTCTGAGCTTTGAAGTGATATCACGGATGGGCTGATATACAGTAAGGGAATAAGGTGTGCAGGGCAGGAAAGGTGAACAGCAGGCTGTTAGCTGGTGTCACCTTGAGAACAGCAGTGAGGCAGTTGTAGGAGGCTCAGGTGCTCGGGGTTGTCGGCAATTAGTATGACGTGAATGTTTCTTGCAGGGTGACTCTGCGATGCCCTTGGGACATGTAGCCAAAGACGCAAGGCTGTCTGAAGGCTTCAAGGGCACTGCAGGTGATTAGGATGCTTAGAATAGCAGAAATGTCATCTGCTAGTGTGAAACAGGGTTTTTAATGTGGTTTCGTTTGGTTTTAGTTGGTCTAAAATTTTGCTTTGAAAGTAAAAATGGCAACAATTGGGTTTAAGTATCTGTTTACATAACTTTACATGTGTCATGACTGATAATTGTGTATCCGTGAATGAGAAACAGACTGGTGGTGAAAAGTCTTCTAATAGATGGTTGTGTAATGGACGCCGTTCAATAGCTTATTCTCACTGAGTGATTTTGGATATGTATGTGCGCGTGTACTTTCCACTAAAGCACACAATCAAGCCTTATTTTTGTGTCGAAGCCTGGGGTCATATGAAGCAAAGCTAGCAGACATGCTATCAGTCAATTTGCCAGACGCCGACATGATGTCATATCCTGTGAGACCTTCAAGGTCAGCCAGCAAGCTTATTTGATTGGCCCCCAAATGTCAATAGCAGGTTTTAATCAGTTTGTTCCATGCCAAGGTTGCTTTATATTTAGCAAATCATAGTGTCCACGACTGCATCAACAGTCTGGTGTGTGCTAAAATGAATTCACTTTGAAATTATTATGCATTTAAATTCTAATTACTTAAGAATTTTTGTAGCGAAAAGTATTATGGCATTATTAGCGACAAGGAAGTTGTAAAATATTAATGAAATGAAAATATAACACAGAAATAATTTTTTTTCAAGTTTACATCAAAGTTTATTAGTAGAATTTTACACTTCATATAGTCAAATAAGCACATTTATTAGTATTCTCAATTAAAATGTTAATTAACATTAATTCCCATTACCGTAATTCAGTAATTTTAAGATTTGTATTCAACTGAGCATATTTGTGCTAATTTATTTATATTTATTCATATGAAAATTATGTTTTTCTTTTTCATTATGGTAATAGGAATTTGAGGGGAGAGCTACTGTATTATGAAAATAACGACACAATGCAAAAAATTATTAAATTTTTAGATGTATAAAATACTAACACTGTAAGTTGACATGTACCCTAAACAAATTTGGTGTCAAGTCATGTTTACAGAGAAATTGACAGTAAATTTCTCAAACAATTGACAAAAATTTAACAAACAAAAATAGCAAATAACACATTGAATTAAATATGAAATTTTGAAGTAGAAAGGCTTAAATAGTATATTCATGCAACATGTACTCCAATAATCTTATAATCTGTCTTTTACAGTGTACATCACATTTGTTATCAGACACATTTTTGCTGAAGCAATATTTCGCATACAGAACACAGACGTTTTAATTCGCACCCATGCTTTAGGAATACATTGCACACTAACATACTAATTTTGCCTTTGGCCAAATTGAATGCATGCACAATATATTTCATTTCTGGACACAACTCAGTGCACTTAAATTAAACACCCCATCATTCTCTTTTCTGCTGCTACATAATGGATAGCTCTAACATTTACATAATTAGTCATTAAGGTGTGCTTTGTCTTATTGGTGTCTTATGCATAATTATCCAGAAGCAAGGTTTCTTTATACAGGGTGTATTCTGTTACTGTGTGTACAGTAGATTGTGTGTTTCCATGTCCTCAAGGTCATTAGATGAAGCCTTGGACAGTGATAGAGAGAGATTAGAGGTAGTCTCATTGTCGGCCATGTTTCATCTGGAGCCCATTTTGTGATTTAGTTTTTGATGTCCACTAGCTGTAATTATTAGCTCTCCCAGAGATGAATTCATGAAATGAATCATTTCCTCACCCTCATGTTTGTTCTAACCCTGTACGGTTTTCTTGTGTGAAGCACAAAAGGAGATTTTAGGCTGCTTTGTTTAAGGAACAATAGAGAATGTAAATCATTACTCACTGATGTGTCATGCAAGCTTTGATATCAATGATACAGAATAGTTTTCGGTTCTTGTGTGTCTTGTAACTGGTTGTGAAATGTCAGAATTGAATATGCGCATAGTCACATAACACAAATGAGATTTGTTTCTCTCACGTAACTCTAACACTGGAAAAATAATTGGTGTAGAAACAATTTTCACTGGGAAATCGCGAAGGTGAATTTTACTACTAATTACAAAGAAGTGGAAAGTAACACATTAAATTAAACGCAAAAGTTTGAGTTTAAAGGACTGTATTTTCTGGTAAGAATTGTGTTTTCTGGTGGTAATCTTTGTTTTATTTACAACTTTGACAAATAATTTTTTTTATTTCAGTGAATAATTTAACAACAAAATTCTTGCAATATGGCACTCAAGTCAAATGGACTACATTAATTCTTGGATTTTTCTTTGAGAGTTTGATATCTGCAGTCACAATTCACTTTAAATGTCTTTAAAAAGTGACAAAACATCCCCATTTGTACAAATAAAATGGTTAAGGATTCACTTCAAATCAGTTTTCACACAGAAATTACTGGTAAATTTCACAAATAATTACAGAGAAACCTCAAACAACATTTTGAATGAGTGGGAAAAATTTTAAGCAGAGAAACTAAAATAGCATTTTCTTGTAAAAAGTATTTAAATAATCTTGGTTTTATTCACCAGAAATATTTTGTTCATGATTTTTATTTTTTTTAACAGTGTAGTCCAGAGTTATTTCAGTATAAGAGATGTTGTAATAGTTTTTGTTAATATATATTTTGAATTTTATTTTTATATTGCTTCATTTAAATTTTAGTTAAAGTTTTAGTAGGTTTTTTTTTTTTTTAGTCTTTAAATATCTATCTATGTAATCTACAGTATGTAGTTGTTATTACATTTGAGTTGTAGTTTTAGTTGTCAAGTGTTAACATATTGTGTTAACAATGTCAAGTTAAACATATTGAAAATTTGAAATTTTACCTTGAAAACTAGCTGAAATAAAATAAGTTAATTTTTAAAAATATTTTATTTCAGTTAGCGATGATTTTATTTGAAGTAACAATTTTTTATGGTTTTAGTTAACAATAAAAACCCTGGTGCCAGTCTACAGGATAAAGAAAACACACATTCAGACTGACATGAGGGTGAATAAATTAGATTTTTCATTTTTGAGTGAGCTGTTTCTGTAATATTAACATGATGGTCAAGCTCTCATCCAGGTAACTCTTACAGTTCAGTCGTGGGTCTCTCTAAGAGAACGTAATCTAAATCAGGCCTGAGACAAACCCCACCGGGTTTACTAAAGTGGAGCAGCTACAGTTCTCCACACATCCTACGGGACTGTGGGCGATGGCTCTGGACATGAATGTGCACGTGTGTCTGAGTCTGTAACTGTGATGCACGTGTGTGTGTGTGTGTGATGGATGGAGAGAGATGTGGAGAGTGTAATGTGTGTTGTTTTTTGTGTGTGGATATAGAGAGAGAACAGTGTGTAAGTGTGTGGGGGAGCTATATCAAGATGATTGGACTACATCAGACAGCAAAGTATAAACAAAGCAAGTGGATGAGTTAAGACAAAATAAATAGACAGTATAGTGTATTTCAAAGCATCTGAGCGACTGACTGTATGAATAATTGAGCAGGATTGTGGTTGTTCAGTAGGTTAATCCAGACTGTAGTAAACAGTCTTAATCCTGCACTGCCGTCTCACCCAGAGGATAGAAAGAGGAAAAACCCTTGACAGATGGTCAAACTGTTTCAACACACAGCCACGAGGATGCTACAATCTAGGCCTTTTTACGTTTGTAGTGTTTTGCACTTTTTTAGCAGGTTTTTTTTTTTAACAAAAGAAATACTGTCCTGTTAAACATAATGATAAACACAGCAGAGTTATTTTAGTATCACTGAGATACTCTTATCGTTTTTGTTAATATTTTGAATTAGATTTTATTTTTATATTTTCTTATTATATATTTTCTCATTTTAGTTAAAGTTTAATTATTATTATTATAATTTTTTAATATGTCTATATAGCTTTTATTAATTTTAATTTTAGTTTTAGTTATTTTAGTGCATAAAGTTAATTAAATGAAAATGAGAAATGTTGCCTTGGAAACTAGATGAAATAAAACAAGTTTTTATATTTCATTTTATTTTATTTTGCTTTATTTTAGTTAGCATTTATTTTGAGTAAAAAAAAAAAAAAAAAAATTTTTTATGGTTATATTAGTTAACTATAATAACCCTGGAACATAGTTCATTCAAAACAAGCTGCTACTAAAATAGAGTTTATCTTCATTTAATATTTTCAATATTTATAGGTCCTTTTAAGGATTGTTTGTTTCCTCCATGTTTTGTTTTAATAATAGTTCCTAAATAATAGTGAGTTTACCCTGCGATGAATATAATTAGTATCAAATAACACAAGCTACAATTGGATAAATTAATATTTTTGGGGATCTTTGATAGATTTATTCATTTGTTTGTTTGTTTGTAATTTAATAGCTTTTGTTTCATTAATATTTATATGACAAAATATATATTTTAAGCAATTTTTCTGTAGATTTGAACCTTAAAACATTAATGACATAAAATCTGCTAATAAAAGACAAAATATTTATGACTATATGACTAATTAGTGTTCATGTTCTGTCAACAGTAAAAGTTAAATATGAACTACTTTGATTGAAGTTCATTCAGATATTCTGTCAAATCTGCAATCATATTTTATTCCTTTAATAATATTTCTGTTTTTTTTTGTTTGTTTTTTTTTAGAAAATAATATTATCAACCAGCTTTTACATCAGAATCTTTTATGGATACATTTTTTGCATTGCACATTATTATGTAAGCATGCTGGTGTGCTGTAATGCTGGATTTGACAGTAATGCTGTCTGGTTGTGCATGCAAGCTAAAATAGGTCACAGAAGCACATATGACAGATCAAGGGATGCCACATCAATGAAAAGCCCTAATGTGGATTGAAGTGCACTAGACCCCCCTCAAAGGCCCCCGCACTCACACCACCCCCGTATCCCGCATGTGGTTCCTGTTAAAGCTTCACGGTTTCTAAGATAAGCAGGGTAGTTGATGAAGCATTATCCGGCTGGCATTTCCCTCTCATCCTCAGTCATGGAAAGCATCGGTTCCTCAGTTCCTGCCCCGTGTGTCTCTCACAGTGTGGCAGAAGGTGCTGAGTGATGGTAAATATGAGTCCATCTGTGTGTTAATGGTACTATTGCAGTTTCAGCTGGGACACATTTCGTTAAAGTTCTCTGGTTTATGAAGCTGAACCTGTTTGTGTCATTTGTGGGAAATGTCATGCTACTCTTTGTGCCTCCAAAAGGTTTTCAGTTCCATTTTACCAGCATGTAAAATATAGCCATTGTTTTTTATTCTTTTTATAATGTCTTGGTTTTACAGTCATCGTATATGCTAGATGTATGTTGGCAGTAAACATGCTAGAATAGATTTTATTTGACTAATATAAAGGTTAACTATAGCTTTTTTGAAAGTTCATACTGCCTGGATTATGTGTTAAAAAAAAAAAAATTACATATTGTTTTGAATTCCCAGATGAAAATGTAATATATGACATATACTGTATTACCATATTTTAATAGTGATATTGCTATATATGTATATGCTGTGTGTGTTTGTGTGCATATGTATATATATATATATATATATATATATATATATATATTATATATATATATATATATATATACACAGGTATGTGCAATATATAATTTTATATAATTTCTGAAAGTTAAAGGTTTCTAACTTGCATACATTAATACTACTGTACCTGTATGATGATATTTTATTTTTAATATAAATAACAACCATATATGTGAACAGTATATATTTTATATATATATATATATATATATATATATATATATATGCAACTCTATTTATATAAACAACATTTATGCAAAAAATCTAAGTATGTTTTTGTAATAATGTTCTATCTTTTGTATTTACTTATATATCAACATGTTTTGAAGGGTTTTGGGATGGATATACATGTGCATGACATATATGTCCAAAAATGTATTACATGAATAAATATACATGTTTGTATGGGCTAGATGTATATGTTAATATATGAAATTGTTCTAATTTCTAATAGGTTTCATGCATGTTTTATTTCATTTACATTATGTTAACAAATGGGTTCCATTGCCAGCTGGCCTTATTTTAAGTCTTATTTTGTAGTTGAAAAAATAATCCTAATTTTTTTCCTGCAGTATGGACGGTCGGACAGCTACCGCGTCGCAACAACGCAGGAAAAAGATGAGAAGGAGTCTCCTAAAAAGGGAAAGGGAGGGAAAGACCTGGATGACCTGAAGAAGGAAGTACCGCTGGTAAGACACACCGACACATGTTTGTATCAAACTTCAAATGCATAATGTATTTAATACTTAAATACTTAATACTATCAGTGGTCTATTGTGAATAATTTTATATTCGACTTACTGCTTCGGTTATGTAATTTAGCTACAGTGCTTCCTAGGATGAGCAGTTCAATGCCTCATAAATGAATTCAGGTGCACCATACTGTATTGAATTTCAAATACTACTTTGCCTTGAATCAAATGTAGCAAGGTTGTGGTTCAATCTCTGTGACCGGTTGACTCTATAGAAACTTGATATTTTTCTCCCCCAGACAGAGCATAAGATGTCAATTGAAGAAGTATGCCGAAAATACAGCACTGACATTGTACAGGTGAGTTTCTTAAACCATCTAAACAAGCCAGATGTTTCATATGATGGCACTGTAGCGCAACATTAAAATAAATCTTAAAACCCAAAATAGTATTACAAGAATGAAGCTTTTAAAAATAGCCGCGCAAAAGGCTTTTTACTAGAATAAAGGCGTGGTTTTGAAAATAAAGTCCTAATATTTTACAGATCAAAGTAGTAATATTTATGGTATAAAGTTAAAATTCTGAGGATGTATGAAAGAATAATGAGATCAAAGTAGTAATATTCTGAGAATCTTATGAAAAGAAACATCAAAGTGAAGTTGGTTGGCATTTGAGATTGTGGAAAAGAGGCAATTTCCTGACTGTCTGTCTGGTTCTTTCTCCTGAATAAATTCAATTTCCTTCATAACTGCGGATGTGTCTGGATGCTAAAGATAATTTGACGCTGATGCAGCAAAAGACTAAAGATTTCTATCTTTGTGAATCTTATGCTAAAGTTTAATTGAACTAAGTCATCTATTTCCTCACTGATGAGGGTACTCTGGTGCCCTATTCCTGTAAATGCCTATATATTTTTTTTTATTCACATAAAATGACATCTTCTGGTCGTCTCCTTGTTTTTGGGATAGTTCACCCAAAAATTTAAATACAGTCCTCATTTGTTCACACTTATGTTATTCCAAACCTGTATGACTTTTTCTGTGGGACGCAAAAGAAGATATTTTGAAAAATGTCTCTTAGTTTGTTTATTACATACAATGTCATCAATGGAGATTTTTATTTTGCCCCCTTTTTATTTTTTAAATATTGACTGACTCCCTTTAATCTTGTAAAATTAAATCTGTATTGTCAAATTTAAATTAATTAATTCTTGTAATGGTACAATGTTATTACTTACCTCTTAAAGTTGTTTTTATTTATTTATTTTATTTTAAAATTGGCACTAAAACAGTAATTATGTACTGCAAAAAAGTATAACTTGCATTAACCCAATATTCTGTATCATATTTGTTACTCAAATTTCTAAGGCCTCTTAATTATCAACGTGATCAAACCTTGCTTAGAAAGCACAATCTACAGTACCACATTCACCTTCTGTTGTCCGATCGATACTTTATACTTTTTTAAGTTAAAGGTCTTTTAGTATCCGGTTGTTGTTTATGTGTGTTTCTGCTGTTAAACACAAAAATCACTTTTACAATGTTTGTAATATATAAAGATCCTTGATTATCCGTAATATTTTTAAGAAAAAAATTCATAAAAAGTTTAAATAAAAAACGTTAAAATGTGAGTATCATATATGATACGCCAGTCTTTTTGATAATTGTTTATTTGTTCATCCTTGATTTATGTTTATTTGCTCATATATGTTTTTCCCCACAATAAAAACTACAGAGCTTTGATCATAGAGCTAAAAATTTAAATATCATCTTACTAAGGCATATTATTAGGAGATATAAAGTGACATCTGATATTTAGATGCACATTTATGTATGTTATAGCCTCCTGTTCATTGATACTGATACAGTTCTCGTTGATTTACATTACAACATCAGAAAATTTCATCTTACTGGTCATATAAATATCAGCATATTTGCTTAGTTTATGGGCTACATATTCTCCTATATCATATTATATAAGACATAAAAGCCTGATGTATCAGATATAATACTTTTTTATTTTGATGTTTTAAATTTTTTTGTCTAAAGCATCAGTGAACTATTTAAATAATAATAATAATTAATAAAAAAAGTTTTTTTTTATTATTATTATGTCAGATGTAAGACTTGCCATTTAACAGATTCGCCTCATCCAAAGCAACTTAAAGGGACAGTCAACCCAAAAATGTCATCATTCACCCTCAAGTTGTTCCAAACCTGCAGTTTTTTCTGTGGAACATAAAGGAAGATATTGTGAAGAATGTTGGTTACCAAACAGTCCCCACTGAATTCCATAGTATGGGGGAAAATGCTTCACTAAAATGAGCTTATCTGTAGCACTAATGTTTTAGAACAGGAACTGTGATCTCAGCAAATCTCCTAAAACACAGTGCCGCCATCGCCCT
>NC_056615.1:24652908-24755408 GCF_018340385.1 Cyprinus carpio | reverse complement strand
CCGTGGTGGACAGTCGAGGTGTCATTCTTTTTTTTACATCATGGTTGGCTCATATATGTACAAATGAAAACTCTATCTTAAAGATTTTTTTAAGTAAAAACCTCCACATAGCTCCTTTAAATGAATGCATAAATTAAGTCTAAAGTGACATTAAAAGATATTTATAATGTTACAAAAAAATTATATTTCAAATAAATGCTGTTATCTTGAACTTTGTTCATCAAAGAATCCTGAAAAAAATATAATCAGACATGTTTCTTGAGCATCAAATCAGTAATTTTGAATGATTTCTGAAGGACCATGTCACACTGAAGACTGAAAGTAAAGGTGCTGAAAATTCATGTTTGCGTCACATGAATAAATTACATTTTACAATATATTAAAATAGATAACAGTTAATTAAATTATAATAATATTTCACAATATTAGAGGCAGTTTTTTCTGTATTTTGATCAAATTAATGCATCCTTGGGGATTCAAAAACATTACAAATATTAAAGAATATTTGAAACCAAACCAACCCCAAATCTTTAAATGATAGTGTATTTTGTATTTAAAAAAAGAAAAAAGTTTATATCTATTTTTTTTTTTTTTTTTTTTTTTTTTTTTTTATCTATATATATATATATATATATATATATATATATATATATATATATATATATATATATATATATATATATATATATATATTCACACAAAGGAATTTCAAACAAATAACTAGTCAAAAAATAAAAAAAAGTTGCAAAATCACATTTTTGCATATGTCATAGTATTAGGTACAAAAAAAAAAGAAAAGAAAGTGAGTGGATTTTTTCCTTTAGTTTCTATTAATTTTACAGTAGTTGTCAGGTATGTGTCAGGTTGTTGGAAAGTCAGGCTTCAATTTCTACTACTACCATAGTTCTGTAGTTCAAATATTAGTACAGTGCCATTCTGAACATATTCCATGAGTTTATATTTGGATACTTTAATCTGTGTGCATCTGTTGTCTGTCCTTTTTCGTCTCCGGTTCATTTCTTCTTCAGTGTAACGGTGTTAGTGAGTGTTGTGGCTTCTGTTCTGTGGTTGTGTGGTGTCAGTGAACGCTCCAGTAGTGTTGAATATCATCGTGTGTGTTCTTGAACTGTATTCCCTCTCTCTAATCCTTCATATCTGTGACTCTTCGTGACTCTATCACTGTCTCTCTCTCCTTCTCTCTGTCTGTTCCTCTCTTTCTCTTCCTGTGTTCTTTTACAGACTCTCACTGTTGAAATCCTAGGCCAATATGAAAATCTGAAAAAGTATTGCTCTGTGGTATCTGTAGTTGCCTGTGCGAGCTAGTGGCTGCCACACAGAGACTGACGGGGCTCTGGCTGTGCTGTGCTGTGCGCTGGGGCTGGTCTGTGCCTCTGGCTGCCGTGCACAACTAGGCCTGAAACACTCTACGCAGACATCAAGCTTGGTTTTTTGCATCACTGCATTCAGAAACGTGTAATTCATAATGCAGTGCAAATATGCATGCTATATATGCATGCTAAATACACTGACACTGAGGACGCTGAGACTTTTTGCAAAAAATAAATTAGACTGTGAGGTTGTTAATGTTTTTTGGACCCAACTGGCAAATTTTATATTTATAAATGTTTATATTATAAATTATATACTTTTTACAGAAAATGGTAATGATTTAAAAAAAAATATTTTTTTTTATTTCATTAAGAGAAGAAAAATAAGGGTATTACATTTATTGTTAACCACTTTATTTTCTACCAAAATGTTATGTCCATTAGAAGAAATTTGCATGCTTAACTCAACTACACAATTTGTTTTCTTGTAAATTGTAAAACTATTTTGCATTTTTCAACATTTATATATAATAGTCAAAGTCATATCATTTATGCTGTAGCTTTTATAGTTTTGGATGTATTTGAAAGACGTTTCTTATGCCCCCCAGAGCTCCATTTATTTGAACAAACAGTAAAAAACAGTAATATTGTGAAAATATTTTTACAGTTCGAAATCAATTTTAAGATGTAATTTATTTCTGTGATCAAAGCTGAATTTTCAGCATCATTACTCCAGTCTTCAGTGTCACATGATCCATCAGAAATCATTCTAATATACTGATTTACTGAAAAAAAAACCTAAAGTAAACAAAAATGTCCTGCATAGGTCAAACAATATAAATAATGATTAATGTGATATAGGCTGATTGAGAAATTTAGATTTATTTATTTTTTTCTTGATTTTTGGTTGTAATTGTTTTCTGGTAACTGCATTTTGCATGTTCTCGGCAGACAATAATTAACCTCAGAAAAAATATGTTCTGCACAAATGTTTTGTTTATCCTCACTGCAAGTGAATCCTTAATTAACAATATGCATCATATGTTTTTTATATATTGTGTCATATTTGAAGGGTTTTGGATGATAAGGGCATGTCACATCTGCTCATTTTGGAATTCAGTTTGAATCAAGTAAAAGATGAATTTGTGCGATTATACCACAGATTTTGATTGACTAACCTTGTGACATCAATAATAAAAGGCAGACATTGCGTAGAGTATGTTTCGGACCTCTCTGCTTCCTGCTGTGCTTGGCTTTGCTCCTCAGAGCCTCTTTTTGATTTCACACGTTTCTCTTACTGCACGAGGCTGCATTGTCCACCAACAATGTAATGTCACTAAAACTGTTTGCTTCTTTTTCTCTCCACCTCTTTTTCCTTTCAACTTCTGCCTCACACTTCCTTTTGTTCCATTTTTCTGCTCCTCTGTTTCCGTTTCTCTCTTTCTGCCTTTCTGTTTGCGTCTCCCAGGTGTGTCTGACGCTCACGGCCAAGCGCATGGCCCGTAAGAACTGCCTGGTGAAGAATCTGGAGGCTGTGGAGACTCTGGGATCCACATCCACCATCTGCTCTGATAAAACCGGCACCCTGACGCAGAACCGCATGACTGTCGCTCACATGTGGTTCGACAATCAGATCCATGAGGCCGACACCACGGAAGATCAGTCGGGTGAGTCGCTAGTATAAGTGCTAAGGGTGCAATAAATAGTTCAGTAGTGTCAGTAAAGGCATTTAAAATGTAACCAAAGCCGGGTTATTATTCTTAAATAAAACTAACACCATTTTAAAACAAACCAAAACCAACTGTAAACCAACCGGGGGAAATATATATATATATATATTAGTTATCTCTTTTTGCAAATAAACTCTTCATATATATATATATATATATATATATATATAGATATATATATATATATATATATATATATATATATATATATATATATATATATATATGAAAGCAGACAATATAAAAAGAGCTAGAAAAATAATTCAAAATATTATTTAAAAAAATATAATATTATCTCTAAAGTAATACTGTACCAAATATGCCTATTGCAAATTATTGTTGTTCTTGTGAAATTTCTATTCATCAAAGAATACTAAAAAAAATAAAGTATCAATGCTTCCAAAAAAATATGCATTATCACAACTGTTTTCAACATTGATAATAAATATGTAATAATATATGTTTCTTGAGCAGCAAATCAGCACATTAGAATGATTTCTGAAGGATCATCTTCATCACTGAAGACTACAGTAATGATGCTAAACATTCAGCTTTGCATCACAAAAATAAACTGCATTTTAAAATACATTACAGTACAAAAGTTTTTTTATATTTAGAAATATTTACAATATTACTGTTTTTACTTTTTTTAATCAAATAAATTCAGCCTTGGTGAGTTTACGTAAACTTACAAGTAAACTTTTGAATGGTAATGTAGATTTATTGCGTTCTAGCTGTTTCTAGGCTGTTCTGGCTGGTTGCTAAGCTATAGATTGATACTATATTGATCCTGTGTGTGTTCTCTAATAGGTGCGTCCTTTGACAAGAGCTCTGGGACGTGGTTGTCTCTGGCCCGTGTGGCGGCGCTCTGTAACAGAGCCGTGTTTAAGGCGGGACAGGACTCTCTACCCATCCTGAAGCGTGATGTTGCGGGTGACGCCTCTGAATCGGCTCTTCTCAAGTGCATCGAGCTCTCCTGTGGCTCCGTCAAAGTCATGAGGGACAAGAACAAGAAAGTGGCTGAAATTCCCTTCAACTCCACCAACAAATACCAGGTTTGTTTACTGTTTAGTGTTTAGTATCCGATGTGACTGAATCCAGAATCCATTAACTTGTTAACATTCAGTCAAAACGTAAAAAAAACGCTGACCTCCATACGTCCTGCTCCCGGAACTGCTTCTGTGTACAACTGTTGGCACTAGCTACATTAAAGTGCTTATTACGTTTTGAATATGGATATTTTTCTTACAAAAATGCATCGATTCACTACAGGAGGCCTTTGTTCACCCCCCAGAGCCATGTGAGACTTTTGTTTTTTTTTTATGGATGGGCG
Source organism: Cyprinus carpio (assembly GCF_018340385.1). Taxonomy (NCBI): domain Eukaryota; kingdom Metazoa; phylum Chordata; class Actinopteri; order Cypriniformes; family Cyprinidae; genus Cyprinus; species Cyprinus carpio. The sequence goes on along the minus strand of NC_056615.1, from coordinate 24,751,017 downwards.
CTTTTTATTTAACTTCTTTTGGACTGATGCATGCAACACCTGCTGAGTGGCATTAAACATCTTGAAAGTTTAACAACAATTTTTAATATCACTCCGACTGGATTTGTCTGAAAGAAGAAAGTCATTTACACAATTTTCATTACTCAATACTTAAGAACTCAATACATAATAGTTAAAAAAAACTACAGTTCAGTCCATCATTTTAATTTTAATTTATTAAATTGATTATGAATGATTTAATCTAAAGAAAACTACAGCTGTCCATTTAGTCCATTTCTCTAAGATATTTCATCTAATTCTGATGAATGATTAAACAAGCTCATCTTTATTCACTTTTATCTGATTATTGGTTTCTCATTAACACTCATTCTCATGTGCTCGGATGTGTTTTCCCACCAGCTCTCAGTGCACGAGACGGATGAGACTGCTGACAGCCACTACCTGCTGGTGATGAAGGGGGCGCCAGAGCGCATCCTGGACCGCTGCTCCAGCATCATGGTGCAGGGCAAAGAGCAGCCCATGGACGAGGAATTGAAGGAGGCCTTCCAGAACGCCTACCTGGAGCTCGGAGGACTGGGAGAAAGAGTGCTGGGTGAGAAATTCAGATATGTGACGTGGGATATGAAAATCAAACTACAGTATTGGATGTGCACGTGCTTTTCTGTTTCCTGAGACAAAAAACTCTTAAAAGTCATTTTAAAATATAGATCCAAGACAAATGAAAAACCAGAACAGTGGATCTTCAGAAGTGTTTCTGACTGCCTTTTGTCCTCCTTCCATCCAGGTTTCTGCCACTTGTTCATGCCTGAGGACAAATACCCCAAAGGATTCGCCTTCGACACAGACGATATTAACTTCCAGACAGACAACCTGTGCTTTGTGGGTCTGATGTCCATGATTGACCCGCCCCGAGCTGCCGTCCCAGACGCCGTGGGCAAATGCCGCTCAGCTGGAATCAAAGTCATCATGGTGACCGGTGACCATCCCATCACGGCCAAGGCCATTGCTAAAGGTGTGGGGATCATCTCTGAGGGTAACGAGACGGTGGAGGACATCGCCGCTCGGCTTAATATTCCCGTCAGCCAGGTCAACCCCAGGTAGAGCGTAAACACCCTATAAAGCCTACTGCATTGAATTCCAAACTCAAATTTCTGATTTAAACTCCACTGTCCCATTTTGTATCTTCCCTGATATAATTTCCTGTATACTTTGATAATATACCATGGATTAAAATATCACAGATGCTTAGGAAGCCAATACTTGACTTTCATGATCTTCCCAAGGATGTTTTCCTGGATCAGCATGTTTTTAGTGCTGGAACAGCATTCCTATCAACCGATCGGATTACCGGTTTGGGATTAAGCTTTAACAATATTATTTTCCACCAATCATTTGCTTTCAGAAGTAGGCTTGGTTTAGGATATGGTGTATGATTGCTTGATAGGAATATTGTTTCTACGAATGACAAAAAATGTTGATTCAGGAACATGTCTAAATTGAATCCTGCTTGTTTGAACTATACTTCAAATATGAAATACTTTAATACTCTCTATAATAACTTCAAAAGCAGGTCACTGGTAAAACATCTACACTTTTAAAACTAATCGTTCTTTATTGGCATGGATGGATCCATGAAGAATCTTTGACATCAGTAGAACCTTTTAAATGCACAAAAGGTTCTTTATAGTAGAAAAAAAGACTCTTTATATTTTCAAATGTTCTTCAAATTAAGAATAAATAAAGGTTTATTTAAGAACTGTTTACTCTAAAATGGTTTTTAAATGGAATAACTGCAAAAAAAAACAACAAAAAAAAACTTTTTGAAACCTTTATTTTTAAGAGTGTACTATAATATAGCGAAATATTTGCAATTTATTTGTGCAAATTTAGTTTCTCCATCAGTGGAGAAACATGATTTTGCCCCATAATTGTGTAGGTACACAATCTAGCTAAATGAGAAGTCATGCAAAAAAGAATGAATTCTGAATAATGTGATTTGTCCAATACTTCTGGCTCATTTTTATCAAAATAACAGCAACATAACACAGTTCGTCTGATTTTGATATATCCAGAGAGCGAGTCTTCATTTGGCATTCTTCATGCGTGTGTTGTCAGGGATGCTAAAGCCTGTGTGATCCACGGCTCAGATCTGAAGGATCTCACGCAGGACCAGATGGATGATGTGCTGAAGAATCACACAGAGATTGTGTTCGCCAGGACCTCTCCCCAACAGAAACTCATCATCGTGGAGGGCTGCCAGAGACAGGTGCACACCTAAATAACACACAAAAAGGATTTCAATCTAACTGGAGTTGATTATTAATCATGATTACAATATCAAGGGAATCAACTGACTTATGTTTTTACACACTCTCTGTGGTTTAGGGTGCCATTGTGGCGGTGACTGGTGATGGAGTGAACGACTCGCCCGCTCTGAAGAAGGCAGACATCGGTGTTGCTATGGGGATCTCTGGCTCAGACGTCTCCAAGCAGGCTGCAGACATGATTCTGCTGGACGACAACTTTGCATCCATCGTTACTGGAGTTGAGGAAGGTGAGAGAGAGAGAGGGAGACAAAGGATATGGAAAAGATAGAAAGAAATCCAGAGCAAGCCAGAAAATCAAGGCAGCTCATATGAGGCAATTATTTTCATCTATGACCCGGATTTTGATCTTTGTTCTTCATTATTTATTCTTTAATTGGAGCACCATTGCATTTCACAAAGCTAGTGGTTGCTAGTCTACCTGAGGTCCATAAAACATTCATAATAACTGTAATGCATAGCTTTTGGACATACAGATTATATAATATAATATAATATAATATAATATAATATAATATAATATAATATAATATAATATAATATAATATAATATAATATAATATAATATAATATAATATAAAAACTATACAGATAATTCAGAATTACATTTTAGATAATTAAAATCAATAAAAAATATTATACAAAACAATAAATAATATTAATAAAAACAGTTTTATTATAGTATAGTATTGTATAGTAAAGTATAGTATAGTATAGTATAGTATAGCTTAATGTTTTGATTAAAAAAACGACAACAACTTTGAAGAAAACTATGTAATATTTCAAATTAAATAGTAAACACAATTGAGAGTGTCTTTATATTAACTTTTGATTTGTATTAATTCAAATTAAACCTTTGTTAAATATAACCATATTATGGTTATGGTTATATTCAATAAATTACTAATGGTGATATTCAATAAATGTAAAAAATAAATAAATAAATAAATCCAGATAATTTCAGAAAACAAAAAAACATGATAAAAAAAAATAACAAGTACAATCAATATTTGTATTAATTGTGTTATTTGTTTTTATTGATTTATATGTAACATTTTTTTTGTTTTAGTATAGTATCGTTTTTTAATGTTTTAATAAATAAAACCAACAAAATGTAAACAAAAAATGAAGAAAAGTTGGTGACATTTAAACCAATTAATAAAAACACTGAGCACACACTGAGCATGATTTTGTATAGTAATTTTCATTAAAAAGGCTTTTATTGTTTTTAGATTTTTAAATATGTATTAATTAATATTAAACACAATCATATGACATTTTTTTTTTTTTAATTATATGCATGACACTTCTTTGCCAGCAAAATGTCTTGACAAATTTTAGATAAGCACAGGAACACAGTCCAGAGGAATGAGAGAAACGACTTGGACTCAGGTAATGGTGAAGTCTGTTTACATTTTTGCTCTCTCCCAGGTCGTCTGATCTTTGATAACCTGAAGAAGTCCATCGCTTACACACTGACCAGCAACATCCCTGAAATCACTCCCTTCCTGTTCTTCATCTTGGTCAACATTCCTCTTCCTCTGGGTACCATCACCATCCTCTGCATTGACCTGGGCACTGACATGGTGAGACACACACACACACACACACACACACACACACACACACACACACACACACACATCTAATGTCTTTATTTCAATAATGAACATATTGATCAATGTAACTGAAGCTGTTCTTTTCTAGTTATAATTCTCACCTTTTTTTCTGAAATACACTTCCTTGTTACATTAACCAATCATTACTTTCCATCTCAGGTCCCTGCAATCTCGTTGGCTTATGAAGCAGCAGAGAGTGACATCATGAAGCGCCAGCCTCGTAACCCCCACAGGGACAAGCTGGTGAACGAGCGTCTCATCAGCATCGCCTATGGACAGATCGGTTAGTGAGCTGCTACATTATAAAAAATGTCTTTAAGTTTGGTTTTGGTTAAACTGCTGTAGAAAGAGACCAACTGGTCTACTGACCAAAAATGAACTGAATAAAAGTGACTTCCTGTCATATGTAGGTATGATTCAGGCCCTGGGAGGATTTTTCAGTTATTTCGTGATTCTGGCTGAGAACGGCTGGCTTCCCAGTCTGCTGGTGGGCATCCGGCTAAACTGGGACGATCGCTCTAACAATGACCTGGAGGACAGTTACGGACAGCAATGGGTAAACACTGCGTCAGATGACACAAACTACACACATATTTGACATTTATGCATTTGGCAGATGCTCTTGAACAAAGCAAGGTATATGACCAAAACAAAGAATTACTAAAAGCTTGTATTATTTTCAGTGTTGGCCTGTCATTGGCTTCCATCTTAGCTATTAATTATCTGGTTTTGACATACTGTACAAGAAAACAAAACCATACAGGGGAACATGCAGACTTTCAAGACAGGAAGTGCAACTAAGATAAGGAAGCCAAGCTTATTTATAAGGATGCATCTATAGATTGCTGTTCAAACAAGTGTTTGGTGATGTAGGAAAGTAAAAAAAAAAAAGATTATAGATGACTGAGATATCTAAACCAGGATTTTTATAGTTAACTGAAACTCAAATGAATAAAACTAAAACGATAAAAAAACATGAATATACATATATATATATATATATATATATATATATATATATATATATATATATATATATATATATATATATATATATATATATATATATATATATATATAAAAAAAACTTATAATACTAAAAACAATCACCAGAGCTGTATTTATTTAATCATAAATACAGTTAAAACAGTAATGTTGTGAAATAGTATTACAACATAAAATAACTTTTTCTATTTAAATATTTTAAAATGTAATCACATGTTCCTTCGGAAATCATCCTAATATGCTGATTTGAATTCTGATATTAAAATTGAAAATCGATTGAAATCATTATATTTATAAATGTTGAAAACAGGAAACCATGATTCTTTTTTTTTCAGGATTCTTTGGCCAATAGAAAACTCAAAAGAACATCATTTATTTGAAATAGAAATCTTTTGTAACATTATAAATGTCTTTCCATTACTTGTGATGAATTTATTGCATCCTTGATTCATCATTTGTTTTTCAAAAAATGTAAAATCTTTCTGAGCCCAAACTTTTGAACGGTAGTGTATGTGATCATGGAGCATATAAGAGTGTGTAATCATAAATGTAATGTTTCTGTCAGACGTATGAGCAGAGGAAGATTGTGGAGTTCACCTGTCACACGGCTTTCTTCGTCAGTATCGTGGTGGTGCAGTGGGCCGACGTCATCATCTGCAAGACTCGCCGCAACTCTGTGTTCCAGCAGGGCATGAAGTTAGTATCTCTCTCCATGTCCCATTAACACTGAGATTCCACATTTGCAGAAAGTTGAATCAAATATGAAGCAGTGACTGAAGCAGACTAGCTGAGCTAAGTGATTGTGCTCGTTCTCTGTAGGAATAAAATCCTGATCTTCGGCTTGTTTGAGGAGACAGCTCTCGCTGCCTTCCTGTCTTACTGCCCCGGCATGGACGTGGCCCTCAGGATGTATCCTCTCAAGTGAGTGTTAACTTGATAGAAACCTACTGGTGGAACAGTACAAAGCAAAGTTACAATATGCATCCTCATTATCATAGTAAAAGGAAACAACAGTTTAACTAATGTGAATCCTCTTTTTTTCCTCTTGTTTCTTCTCTCAGGCCCAGTTGGTGGTTCTGTGCGTTCCCTTACAGCTTCTTAATTTTTGTTTACGATGAGATCCGAAAACTCATCCTGCGCCGAAACCCAGGAGGTACAGAGCTTGAATTATTCTTTAAATATATACATATTTTAGTTATATCGCAGGCTTATGATGATATTCAGTATATAAGTATTGATATTTACATATTTACTCTGCCATGGCTTTTTGTAGTCAATTACATTTTCATTCAAAAGTTTGGGGTCAGAAAGGATTTGTTATTGTTTTTAAAGCCTTTAATGCTCTCCAAGGCTGCAACTATTTGTGACCCTATAGGATATTAAATAAAGATCATGTTCCATGAAGATATTTTGACATTTAGTAAATTTAATTATTTCAAAACTTCATTTTTGATTAGTAATATGCATTGATAAGAACTTCATTTAGACAACTTTAAAGGTGAGTATTTAGATTTTTTTGCACTCTCAGATTCCAGATTTTCAAATAGTTGTATCTAGGCTAAATATTGTCCTACTAACAAACCATACATCAGTGGAAAGCTTATTTATTCTTAATAATAATAAGCTTATTAAAATTGACAATTAAAACTGGTTTTGTGGTCCAGGGTCACACTTGATCAAAAATCCAGTAAAACATTAGTATTGTTGCATTGCAAAAAAAAAAAAAAAAAAAAAAAAAAAAAAACCTTTAAAAGAAAATTGTAAATCATAATAATATAGCAATTTGGTGCTGAAGATTTATTATTATTATTATTATTATTATTATTATTATTATTATTATTATCAATGTTAAAAAGCACCTATTTTTGTGGAAACCCTGATACATTTTTTCAGGATCCTTTGATGAATAGAAAGTTCAAGAGAACAGCATTAATTTGTAACATTATAAATGTCTTCAAAATCAATTTACTGCATCCTTGCTGAATAAACCTATTAATTTATTGTAAAAAAAAAATATTTAAAAAATCATACCAATCCCAAACTAAAACACAGTAAATATCTAGTTAAAATAAACCAAGGATTTATTTCTAAACTGTTTCACACTAAATGAACCAAAAGGAAAATAATATAATTTTCTTTTCATATATGTATGTGTGTATGTATATATATATATATATATATATATATATATATATAATACTTTGCAAAAAAAAGAAAAAAGGCAAAACTGACCTACATATATATGTAGATAAAATGTTTTATTGCATGGAAGATGCCACATAGACACTCCTGTGATCATCAAAGAGTTTATGATGCAAATGAATCATTGAATCAGTTTTGAATCGATTCACTGAATTTATTTGAATTTTAGTCATATAAGTGCTGAGGAAGCATTGCAAAAATAAAGTGCCTTCTTTATGCTCCTCATATGAATGTTCTGTGAATATCTGGTTGCCCAAACAAGGAATGATTTAAATATCCATGTTACTGATGCTGAATTTTAATTATCCTCTTTCTCTCTGTTTTACTTCAGGTTGGGTTGAAAAGGAGACATACTACTGAATTGTCAAATACTTCTCTCATCGATTCTCCCTCATTCCCTCGCTCTCTTTCTTTATCTCTTTCTCTCTCTTTCACATTCTACCCATTCCTCCCTTCACTATAAAAACACCAATACAGAAACAACCATGTTACTCCTTCCTTTTACTGAAATAAAAAATAAGAAGACGAGAGGACCAGCCACAGAGGAAGACGACAAACCTCCAGTTTATTTATTTATTTATTTATTTCTGCTCAAAGACTACAGCTGAATCTGCCAGTATGATAGTAGTAAGGTTTACTAATGCTGATAAACACACTGTTAGCGTGTGCGCACGCACGGATCACGCATCACGTCTGTCCAAACCCAGCAGCTGCATTAAGACTCGGTCACAGTCGACAGGGACTCCTGATCAAACACTGCCACGCTAGATTACTGTTATCTTTACCGTCCAAAAATAAATTACCTAAAGATCAAAACTCATTTAGACTCTCGCCCTCTGCTGGGGAAAAAGAGGAGCACAGCTTTCCTCACCCCAATCTGGCACCTGTCCGTCTCTCTTTCTAAGTGTTTTTTCTTTCCGTGTTGTTGTTGTTGTTGTTGTATTTTTGAGTGTTGTTTTTATTAATCATTCATAACTTTTTTTGTTCAATATTTTTTTATGTTAGAAGTGTCTGAGAGCTGCTTGGTTTCATTTTTCTCAGACATGACAAAGCACACTGCCACCCTTTCACTCTTTCTCTCTCTCTCTCTCTCACTCCCCTTTTATCCTGCACTCCCCCCTCCTTCCCTGCTCTTGCTCCTTCTGTCCGTCTCTCTGTCCCCGTCTGTTTGTCTGTTCGTGAACGATGTGAAGAATCCTCCCTCCTCTATCCGCCCCGTTCCCCCTCTTCCCCTGTTAAAAAAAGAGAAAATTCAATCTTTCTGTGTCCTAGGAAAAAGAGATTTCTCTCTGATTTCATTGTTTAAATAAGTGCAGAAAAAATGGAATAGAAGCAATGTACCAATATGTGAAACAACAGCAAAAAATTAAATAAAAAAGAAGGATCTCTCTTTTCTCAGCTTGGGGTCGGTTTGTTTTTGTGTCTGATGTCTGGCATGAGAGCAAATGAAATATTCTGTGCAAATTTTAAAATCTACTGCATTTTCAGGACACCCAAACATGCATTCACACTGTCTTTAAGTTCAAAATCAAAATTTTTAATTTATAAGTCATTTCACAGGAGTGAATTTCATGTTTTAGTGTAGTTGAATATCACCCAGAATGCATCCAATGTGTAATTCACATTATTCTCAGCGATTCTCATTATTTACTCATTTCTATATTAAGGTAATGAGAATCATCCTTTGTGTCACAATGCTTTTTAATTTAATTAAAACTATAATAATGTACAATAATACTGCCATATACTACTTTTAATACTGATATAATGCTTTACAATTTAAACAAAATACAGCTTTGTAGCATATTAATAAGAATTTGGGGTTAAGAAATGTGATTAATTGTTATGAAAATAATTTGATAAAATAAAATGGATTTTATTTTATTTATTCAATTGAGAGGCTTTGTGTGATTCAGACAGTTAATTGTGTTTCTAGTCAAATTAAATTAAATATATATTTTTTGCAGTATGTATGAGAATTTGGGGGGTAAGAAATATGATTTAATATAACAAAAATAATTTGATAAAATTGATTATTTTATAATATATTATAATTCAAAATTACTTCTATTTATTTTACTCTATTATTATATTATATTATATATTCTTGTATTTTGGGGTGAAATATGACCTAGGCACATTCTTGATAGGCTTTGTGTGATTTAGCCAGTAAATTGTAGTCAGCTAATAAAAATAATACTAAAAACTACTCGCTCGATTAACATGACAAGTGTGAGAACTTTTACCTCTTTAATGGCTTTTCTCTGAACTCTGCAAGTCTGTTAATGGTTTTACTGTCATTAATTCACTCTCGCAGGTTTATAACCTTCTCTCTCACAGCTTTTTTATGAGTTTTGGCGCTGTGACATTTATAGAGGTGGCTTCTCCCGAAATCATATCACAGCAATAATCACATTAAACACATCTCACTCGAAATCACTCCCTAATATTTTAGCAACATTCATCATTTTGAGGTTGTTTTTCAATAACCTTTCAAAACAGCAGGTGGTCATAAATTTAATTTGAGATAAAAAATTTCCTGTAAATAAATAAATAAAATAAAATTGCTTTTCCACAGACGTATAACCTAGAGGTGTGGGTCACCCCTTTTAAAGACTGTCTGCACACACAGATAGAGACTGAGGGCCTATAACAGCTTATATATTTATCCAAGCTGTTTTATATATATATATATATATATATATATATATATATATATATATATATATATATATATATATATATATATATATACTCTTGTCAGGTATTCTCTAACCTCATCAGGCATTATAGGAGAACATTTAGAGCTGTAAAGTCTTTGATGAATTCCCTGGTTACATTCGGCCGCTGTTTCATTTTGATGATGAAGAGGGCTCACAAACACACACACACACACACACACACACACACACACACACACACACACACACACACACACACACACACACACACACACACACACACACACACACACACACACACACACACACACACACACAACCACACCTCTAAAAACAGAATTACAAACATGCCTTGAAGCCAACTCTCCAAAATAACAGAAATATGTCTCCTCATTATGAAACACACACACATACACACACGCTCCCCTTGTCAGCTGTCCTGCCCGCTTTAATCTTTCTGCTCAATGCAGACCCCCAATCTCTCTCTCTCTTTCTCTCTCTCTCTCTCTCCCTCTTTCCCCCTCTCCCTCTCTCGCTCCACTGTTCTGTGTGATAGAATATCGATCGCTCGCCTCGTCTCAGCAGAAAGGGGGAAGGGAGGGGGCAATGGTCAGATGTGCTCCAAGGTTGTCTCCTTGGCAACTGCCGGATAGGTCACAGGGTTGCCATGGCGCCTAGGTCGTCGGGGTCACCGAAAGGAGGAGGGGGCACTAGGCTGACCAATAATGTTTGGGTGATGAGTAATTGTGGACATGCTCTGTGTGTGTGTGTGTGTGTGTGTGTGTGTGTGTGTGCAGGTGTGGACAGCAGTCATGTTCATACCAACCATGTTTTGACTGATCTCTATTCTTACACACGCACACACACACACACACACACACACACACACACACACACACACACACAGACACACACACACACACACACACACACACACACACACACACACACACACACACACACACACACAATACATCCTATGTGTGATTACATATCCAGTAAAAAGGTGGTCTTTGCCACAACAGAGCAGTCCAGTTCAAATAAAGAGTGTGACTCTTGTGTTGAAATTCTCTAATAATAATAATATCAAAGGCTTGTATGAGTTGCTATCAACTAAGGTTGCTGGAATCAGCTTGTGTTCTTCAAAACTGCTTCGCTGATAGAAGAATTTGAGGAATGGTGGTGAAAATTAACCAGCGTTTTACTACAAATAAAACAACAACAACAAAAAAGTTATTGTTGTTAAACCATGGTAGGCTAACCACAATGGTTTTGCTACACTACACATAGTTTAACCATGGTATTCGTGGTAAAACTGTGAATATACAAACGGTTATCAATCCACCAAAAAGTCAAGGTTACTAAATTTTTACTGTATTAAAACCATGGTTAATTTTCGTAAGTATTCACATAAAATGGTGCTCTTTCCCACACTAGAGCAGTCCATTTAAAATAAACAGTTCTCTAATAATAATATGAAAGGTTTTTGTGAGCTGCTATCAGTTGAGGTTGATAAAATCAATGAGCTTATGTTTTTCAAAACTGCTTCGCTAAAATAAGAATTTGAGGGACGAAGTACACAAGATAAGGAATATTGTATATATAGCCTATATATATTTAGGCCTACGTATGTATAAACACTGAGATATACTTGTTAAATATAAATCAGTTATAGGCTAACGTATATAATATTGACACGGAAAACCGTTAACTGTTGCTATGGTTACCTTCTGAGGCGAACGGACTTTCCTGCTCGTGAGCGTCCGTGTAAGTGCACTTTAACTAACTTTGTCTAACTTTTATGGTTACTGATAACCGTAAATCAACTTTTAATACCCCCTTAACATTTATTTTTACTTAACGTATGGGATTCAACCCTTAATTTGCACCGCATAGTCTCCACAAGCTGTTTCGGATGAGGCTGACCGTTTATACCGTTGACCCTCGTAGAGAAGGATTCGCGCCGCTAGATGGCGACCACACTCGCCAAATCATGAGATTTCTTGTTCATAATTATTTGGACGTCGAGTTGATGGTTTCTTCAGATCGAAATTCATCCTTTCAACCAGGTGATAATGTTACACACTTGTGCTTATATGCACATTATATTTGTTTTTCACACTAATGGGGCTATACTGATAAGATTCAATCTTTAAAAGTTATTCCTATGGTATTCCAGTCAACAAGACGGAAATTGGTTAGCACTTGGATAAAAAAAGCTCTTACCTGAATAAATGCTGATTAGATTTATATTTAGGTTAATATTTACATGACATAAAATGTGTGTAGAGGATGTCAGCAGGCGTTTTATCTTTTATCTAACGATTGTTGACAAAAAAAAAAAAAAAAAAAAAAAAAGAATTGAGATTGAGGTTATTGGCTAGTTGAATAACCATCATTTCCAAGAGTCAACCTTAAAAACTGCTATAACCATCTTGAAGCTGGTTAGTTAGTAAATAATGACAAGCTAGAAATTAGTTAACATGCTGGAAAACACAGCCATCTTCTTAATCTGTATTCATAGTCTTTGTATAAAGCTTTGGCCTAAAGATCCAGTAAGAAACTAATAGCTACACGAGAAATTCAGTATCTGAATTTCAGATTATTCAGTATCTGTTTATATTAAATCTTAGTGGCTTAATTAAGTTTTTAATGTGTTTTGTGTAAAGCCAAGTGTGTGTGTTTTCGTGGAGGTATGCTAAAACATGTCAAGGTGTATCTGGATGTTTTAAAACGGTCAACTGGTCTGATATTTGATAGTTGGAGTTTGTTCCAAAGAGGAACTAGGATAGAAATGGATGGTAAAATCTGGACTTGGACGAGCAGGAAGTCTTTGTGTCGAGGGGATTTAAGCGACCAGAAGAGGCTGATCGCAGTGACCAGACTGGGGTGTACGAGTTTGATGAAGGATTTTAGGTAATGGTTCTACGGGCCATTGGCAGCATTGCAGGCTAGGACCAGTGTCTTGGGTTTAATTCTTGCAGTTACTGGCAGTCAGTGTAGAGAGCTGAGCAAAGGCGGAAAATGAGAGAATTTCCAGAGGTTAAATACAAGTCGAGCGGCAGCATCTTGGATGCGCTCGAAGGACCGTGTAGCAGATACAGGTGGACCAGAGAGGGCCTGAGGTGCAGTAGCCTATCTGTGATCGAATAATGGCTTGACAAGCACATGATTAAAGGGATGATTAGTCTTATTTGAGGTATTCAGTACCTTGCATTTTCTTCATTGAGAGCTCTGAACCATAAAAAATGTAGAATAGAATTAATACACAAATCACTAAGGCTTTTAAATGATCAACATGGTCAAAACTTTCCTGAAAAACCTGTTGTCGACAATCTGCTACACATCTTCTGTTGTCCGATCGATAGTGTATACTTTTTTAGCATGCAAAAGGCCTTTTGATATCATTTTATAAATCTCTTTAGGTCATGGTTCACATGTCTTTTTTGCTTTGAAATCTTTACTGATTTTTATAAAGTGCATGTAATACAACTTTTATTTTGCTTGTAATATTTCAAGATCACAAATACTGGACTGAAGCAACTTAGGTTAACTTAATTTCCATGCATTTTTTTTTTTTTTAAGAAAAATGTATAATCAAATTTTGAAGAACGTTTATTTCATTAATCTCTCAATTACCATTGTATTGTATTGCATTATGTTTTACCTCCCACAAACTAAAAATGTAAATATTACCTTAATAAGGCGTATTATTGGGATAAATGTGAACAATTATATTTATATGCATTTTATGTAAGTAATCTACAGTGTTATAAAGAGCTCAATGATTTACATTACAAGCTATATGAATTTCATCTTATCTTTTGGCCATGTTAATTTCAGCAACTACAGCAAATTGCAGAAATAATACTGATATAACAAAGTTGAAGCCAGACTTTATTTTATACATTGGAAAGAAGAAGAAATATTACAAAGCCAGAGTGTTTTTTTCCTTTGGAACAGAGTGCACTGATAATTCTTGTATTAAAATGTAACTATAATAAGTTTTGAATTCATGATGACTTTAAGAGGGAAACATTATACAGTATCTAATAATACTGTGCAAGTTTCTTGAGAGTATTATATAACCCTGTGCTTCGATTGTTATACATGCAGAATTATAGAGCTCATCCATTAAGTCGTGTATGATGGATTTTAGATGTGCCAGTGTCCATCAAGTAGAGTCCCACCCTCAATAACTCTCAGGCTCCCTCACAAATGTGCCCCTCTTCCCCATCAGTATCTAATCGGTCGTCATGGAAACAGCCAAGATGCTGGGTACAACAAGGGAAAGTGAGGGACACAGGGAAAAAAGTGTCTGAAGGTTGCTCGCTCACAGATTAAAGGTTGGTAATGACAACTGTTTGTGTGCCTGCTTGAGCTCAAATTCAGGTCCTCGTGTTAGTAACATTATATATTTCATAGTTAACACTGTGTTTTTGTATAGTCCCACACAAAACCCCAAATATATCACATTCGCTTGTTCCACCGGTTTCTCGCCATGTCACGCCCATTGATCTTCCGCTTTCTCCTGATCTCTCTCTTTCTTTCTGGCTCACTCTTTCTCCCTGAAAGAGCCAGATGGGGTGAGCGTTTTTTTTTCTCAGAGGCCCTCCTGCACGTGCCTCCTATTCAGAGCCTTAAAGCGTTTAATTCATGAGGGGTTTGATTCTACAGAGAAGGGGCCTCTACATCCCTCCCTCCGCCTGCGTTCTTTCGCCCCTCTCTCTTTCTCTGATCCACTCTTACACCATCTTATTTCTTCCTCTGTTCACCTCACTTTTTTCCCTTGCAGCTCCTTTATTCACTCCCCTCCTCTTTTTGACTGTTTCTTTCCTCCGTACATTGCCTTCCTGCCTATTTTGTCATTTACTGTTCAGAAGTACATTTTTAATAAAAAATATTTAAAAGCTCTTCATAATGCATTTGTTTGGAAGAAGAGAGTGTGATAATATATGTTTTTTGTTTCATATAAATGCATAGAGTACGTGCAGGATTGACCCTCTCACTCTCTGATAATTACACATTGAGTAAGTGACCATTATCCTGTCAGGTGCCTGTTTGATAAAGGTGCGATAAACCTTTCTCCTGTCCTTGCTTTGCTCTCTCCCTGTCTTTCTCTGTTCTTGAATTTCAGAGATGGTTTTCTCCAAAAGCTTGGGCTTCTTACATTTTTAAAAAAAATTAAATTTAGAAATTTAGACCTGCTGGCTCCTGAAAATCTTCCCATCTTTCACACGACTAGCTACCAGCATTGGTCACAGATAAATATTTTTTAATAAATATCATATACAAATCATTGACGTTCAGAGCAGAGGGCTTCACCAAATTATTCAAATGAGTTTGTTTCTCAATGGCTGATTTAGTTTTTTTAATAACTGTTTTAATAATTGTTTTTTAATTTTATTGTTTTTCAATAGCAAATCTTTACATAAGTGACAGAACTTCTAGAGGCGACTATTTCAAGGTGCACTTTGTTTCCTTATAGAAAATGGCAAGTCGAACAAAGGTGTGTATACATAGCCTATGTATATGTTTGTGTAATTAGCACCATATTTATTTAAATGTATTTTCAATGCATCTATTTTAAATGACAGAACATATGAAGCATATAACTACGACCAAAATGCACAACCCAGTTTCAAAATACACGTTTTCCCTCCATTTTGATGACCTCTCCACCTGCCGAGTGGACCCCGGTGCCAGAAACAGTGGGATTATTTAGTGTAGTTGGGCTTTAATTGATATTGAATGTGGTCAATAGGCTATTTATTCGGCTTCAGTTAACGCGAAAATAATAAGGCCTTATGTTCGCGACCGGTGTGTTCCCGGATAGAGGCCGATGCGCCGTAGAGTGGAAATCGATGAACACACTGAGTTAATTATGAGAAATCAATTAAAAGGATGGAATTGTGACTTTTATAAAGAGCGCGCTGCCATCGGGATATCGACAGGTCGAGAGGGGAGAGAGAGACGCTTCCTCCCGGCGCGCGCGTGTTTGAAGTCTGGAGCGCGCGGCTGGTATCTCTCTATCTGGACTAGAGACATGGAGAGTGAGACAGACAGACAGAGAAAGAGAGAGGGAGAGATGTGCTGACACCAACTACAAAGATTCAGTGTAAAATCTTCCAGGTTTAACCTCCATCTGTCTGTCTTTTAGGAAGCTGTATTGGCAGCGTGAAGGGCTTTACGAGGAAACGTAGGCTATTATTTAGGTTTTAATTAAATGATTTATAAAGGGTTGTGCATTTAGGAAATCTTAGAAATTGGAGTATTGTGTGTATAGATATTATAATGCTTAATTTGTCAAAAAAAAGTACCTTACTTCACCCTACCTAACCACGCTTGCAATATGCTTAACCTTTTATCTCACCCTCTCATTCTTTCTCTTTTCCTTTTGGCATCATCCACCAATTCGTTTCGTAAAGTTAGTCTAAATACATAATTTGAGGACTAAAATACACAGTTAGGCCTATAAGATTGTTTTTACGCTTTTAATATTTTCAGAGACTTACTATAGGTTTACCGTTGTTAAATGAATATGGAATTTAGCAACACGACATTTGCATTGCTTGTTTGCCAGAAGAGGAAGAAAAATAAACATTTACACAATGTATTTTTATGTATATATGTTATAGTCTATTTATAGTTTTTATGTATTGTCAGGTTTATCATTATTCAGCAAATGCAACATGCTAACTTTTCTTGTTTTCACTTGTTTATTTCAAAACGGAATAAACAGAAGTGGTATGTTTCTGTCGTAGCATATTTTAATTGTGTCCGATTATACCAGTGCGTAATCTAATATTTTCTGTTGATTTTACTTTATTAATTTACCATATGTTGCAACCACTTGGTCGTTGTGGCGTTTAGTGCAGTGCTTTTCGTTTTTTTAAGTGGATGGTTGGTTTTATTTTGGATGTTTATTTTGTTTGTTCTGCATTGATTTAAATATGTACTGCACTTTTGCTTTCACGATATCTTTTTTGGCTAAATGGTTAAAATGTATAATATGGCAGCATTTGCATTTATTGTTTAATTATGCATTGACATGTTTGCATTTTTGCATATTCAAAATGCAAACGTGCTATGCATAAAACTTAAAGATTAAAACAAACAGATTAAAATCGTGTATTTAAAATAAACGCAAATTCATGTAAAACGTGAATATTAGTTTTAATATATTGCCTTTGACTTCAGTCGTCAAATTTCGTTTAGGGAACTAAAAGAATCTTTAAAAATGCTTATTTATTTATTTATTTATTTTTACAAACTAAAAGAACATTTAGATGTTTGGGTTTATAAATGCAAATAGCCTATGCATTCATTAAATAAATGCATGCAAACGTGCGCACGTCGGGTGAGAGTTTTAGTGATGCATGTGCATGCTTTGATCATTTATGTTATGAATAAATTTGTTTAATGTTTATTTAGATTTATGATAAATCT
This sequence comes from Cyprinus carpio, assembly GCF_018340385.1. Classification (NCBI taxonomy): domain Eukaryota; kingdom Metazoa; phylum Chordata; class Actinopteri; order Cypriniformes; family Cyprinidae; genus Cyprinus; species Cyprinus carpio. The sequence goes on along the minus strand of NC_056615.1, from coordinate 24,733,737 downwards.
ACCCATATCAAATGACTGAGCAACTAAAAGGAAATCCATTTTTGACAACTGAACTTGCAGGTGTCGGTAAAAACTCCAAACGGAAGATGTGAAATCATGCAGTGTTCAAGCATTGCATTTACTCTGCATATCATTTTTGTGGTGTCACGTAGTGTTTAAGCATTGAAATATAGTTAATGCAATAATTTATTGTAATATGCATGCACATGCTTCAAAATAAATTAATATTTTGACAATTATTATCTTAATTATTAATGTAAAATAAGTGAAATCACGCAAAAGGATTGCACAGTAATCTAAATGATTAATACGTTTAAAAAAATATTCATTTTTCCAGATATTTGACAAATATCAGTATTGGTATATCGGTCGCATGTTACGACTAAATGGAGGCCTATATGTCGCTGTGAATCTTATGTTTTTGTTATGAAGGACTCGGCAAGTTCATTGTTTTCCATGATATTGGAGAGAATTTCGCTCACCTCGGCAAAAAGCTGCAAAATAGTATCGATCTTTCAACTTAAACAACAACTTTTGGTCCAAAAGGCTTTGACGACCAAAACAAGAGAAAAAACAACCCTGACATTAACGCTAAAAAATACCATTTGTCCACACAATGTGCAAAGCTGTGCAAAGCCCATTAGCTCACGACCTAAGTGTCAAAGGGCAGCTGGTCAGTCTCTAGACGCGCCGGCCGCGAGAGCGCGCATCGGCTTCTGTCTTTATTGCTCTATATTTCATTAGTGAAGAAGCACATGCCCGGCATACACATTCAAATAATATATAATATTACAAATACATTCATATAGACTTTATATTGGGATAATGTAAATATCCATACCTGTTTATAATTTATGCCTATTTTAGATCTTAACCTAGACTATTTAAAATATTGTACAACATTTAGACTAAATAAAATGTTTATTTTCCTATGTAATTGTAGAAAATAAAATAGAAACAGAAAATATAGATAAACATATACAATATTTATATAAAATATTATGTTTTCCTCCAAAATAATGCATTTGATAGATATCAAATAATGATATTTCATGGTTAGATTTACTTTAAGTGAATTTTGCCATTGAATGGAAACAGTGTGTAGGTCGCAGTGGATGTCATGTTTGGTCTGTTTGTAATCAATAGCTTTGATTCTCTTGAGCTGATCATTGACTTTTTTTGATGTGCCATCATAAGGAGTGTCAGTGAGGTATTGACCTCCAACATTGATGCTTTGCTGCATCTTCATTGTGTGTGCTTTTTTATTACAGACCAAATCTAGTGTGTGCATGCATGTGTTCGATTTGCATATGTTGTATTACTTAAAAAAAGAAGAAGGAATAGATCAATGCAAACAAATACTATCTGAATGGTTAATTTTTAATAAGCTATGATATTATTGTCTATCATTGCCTATATATATTTAGGCTTGAGAACATGTATCCATGTTTTTCTATGAGTAAAATGATTTGATTGTTTTGCGACAAACACATATACGCATGCACACACACGCACACTCCGTGAGCTCTGTGCTGGTTGGTTGTCCAGGTGGTTAGAATGCGGGCAAGCGATCAAGTTGAGGGGTTGAAGGTCAATTTCATCCCAGACGAATGACCTCATTCGCTGGAGGCTGACCCCTGTGGTCAAACTGGTAAGGGGAGGAAAGAAAGTGATAAATAGAGAGAAAGAAAGAAGAAACGATTGGCACTGGAGCCGATCATCTAACAGTCGTGATGCTGTCGTCTTTGGTGTTGTGTGCATTTTTATTGTTTTGGTCAGATTCTGTCATTGTTCTTTTAGATTAAGTAGATTTTCACTCTTTCTCTTTTGCTCGCTCTCATGAATTAACACCTGACCTTGACCACTGACACTGAACCTAACCTTCAAGAGTGCCTAAACATCAACCCCCACGGCCCCAAAATACACACTCACACACACATGCACATTAAGAGAGAGGAGAGAAACAACCACACACACAGATGTCCATCTAGAAGCCTGTGTGAGGATGTTAAGTAAATGTCACATCATGAATTTCACTTCAATCTATGGAGGTTTGTCCTCTAAATATTCCTGTATTTATTGAACACAAAATAGAGGTGTGTGTGTGTGTATATATATATATATATATATATATATATATATATATATATATATATATATATATATATATATTGAGGACTGCAATAGTTATGACTTCACATAAATATGGTTCTTTTTCACAACATGTTTATGTTGTCATTAAAAAGGCCTGTAGTGTGTATTTTTTACAGCAGCTGCAATTGGTATTGTGTGTGTGTGTGTGTGTGTGCGCGCGCACACACACATATACATGTGTATATAATATTTAACATTACATTTAACATTTCATATTTATATATTTAGATATAGTATATATATATATATATATATATATATATATATATATATATTTATATGTAATATTAACAATTTATATATACAGTATATACTGGTTTTACTGAATGCAATAAAAGGCAGATGGTGCTTATCTTTATTTTTATGTTTTTATTTAATTTTGAAAAATTGGCAGTAGTTACTGTATAGTTATGTATTTTTTATTTATATTTTATAACCTCAATATACAAATAAGAAATAAGCAGGTAGACACAAACGAGGGAATGCAAGACCAGAAAAGAAAAAAAAACCTACCCACAGAATTCTCCAGACTAAGTATTTACACTCCTATAGGTTTTGTTACTTCTCCTCCCCCAAACACTCTTCTCTTTTTCTTTCTTTCTCCATCTTCCTGCTTAATCCCTGCCTACTTCACCACATGTTTTCTAATCCCAAATATCAGAGGTATCCCCCCCTTGCCTTTGAGCCCCTAATGCTGAAACCTCCTTTGATACAACCTTCTTTGCTTCCTCTTCCCCTCTTTTTTCCCCTCATCTTATCACTCACTCACACTCCCTGCGCTTGTCCTCTCGTGTCTTGTGTATTGTTTCGCCCACTTCTTTCTCTTTTATATTTAGTTTCCATTTTGTTTGTGCAATTTATTTATCTGCAACGACACATACATTTTTAAGCTTACATTAATTTTTAAAATAAATTAAATTGATGGAAAATCTATTAATTATTTCCCAGATTTTTTTTGTTTGTTCACTGTATCTTAATGTCGATGGAGTGTGAGAATATGTAGTGTCATGTGCATGTTTGTTCACTTTGCCAAGTGTCATATCAATAGGTTAATAGGCATAGTGTCACATCAACTAAGTCGCTGATTAGTTGGCGCATCACCAATCCATACACTAGTCAGGAGTCATAGACCCTTCCGCATTGATTTCCCCCTTTGCCTTAAGAATGAGGTAGAGGTCGGCATGGGGTTCAGCTATTGATCGACCCCAAATCACAACCCACCCGCTCCACGTCAACCTGTGCCACCGTAGCTTTCATAGGGCGAGCCGATGGTGCTTCACTTTGCTTCCGATTGGCTCGGTCAAGGTGAGTCAGTAATTGGGCCTTGTTTTGATTGACAGCTAGATTTACATGCTTACCCTTGGATGAGCGCCCCTGTGTTCGGCCATCTGATAGGACCGTTGAACCAACTGCTATGTTCGCGCATTAAAAACATGGCCGCTAACCTCTGACACCCTAATTTGCTTAGTCACCATTTAAAGTTGTGTGATGGTCCATTTAGGTTGGCCGTCGTCCATAATTGAGTCCTCTCGCCGGCACTCGTTCATTATTTGTGTCAAATAATTCCTCCCTTCGCTTCTCCCGTCCGCATTTTCTGTCTTTTCTTCTCTGCTGGATAATTGCATGTCTGTTTTCGTCCTCAATTTTTCATCATCTCCACCCGTTTCATTGACTCCAGACGTCCCTTTTCCTTGCTCACTTTTGTCTATCCACGCTTGGCTTTTCAGCTCTCCTTTTCACTGCACTTCCTGATTCCCAACTGTAATCTCATCGGCGTTGCTCCCCTCATTCTCCTTTTTCCCCACTCCCTCTCTCTCTCTCGTCTTCACTGTGTAAGCAAGAGAGTAGAGGTTGTTAAACATTTTTCTTCTCTCTTAATTGTTTTGACTTGTGCCATCGGCATCCCGATTAGGGCCCATTGATTTCCTAGTGCTAAGTGCATTGATTTCTACATTTCTTATTGATCTCGGTTTTAAATCTACCCACACACAGTCTCAATGCACAAGGCGAGACAGAGAGAAAGAGAAGAGAGAGGAGAGGAATCTGTTAAGTGTGTCATTGTTAGACAAAAAAGGAAACTTATTGAAATGACCTGGAATGGATAGTTCATAAATGCGGAGTTATTATTGTTTGTCAACAAAATTCTCTTTGAAAATATATGTACAGTATATGACAGATTAACTGTTTAAAATTTTAAATGAAATATTTTATGAATTAATAAACATTATAATTAAATTAATTAATACTATTAAATATAATGGAAACAAATGTTATATGAAATAATATATAGAGATTTTTTGATTTGTAAGATTTAATCCATAAACACCCATTTTAATGCACAAACAGTGGACATAGCAAACACTTATTCACCCCCATGTACTCTTTACCTTTAGTCTCCGCGTAGCCACACACACTTACACACACTCGGCACCCCATAAAGATCACAGACGGGGTATTGGGGCTTTATCCTCTTCCACTGTAACGGTGGATCACATATTCAGCAGGGCTCTGACTGGGCAAAATCAGCTCCCCCTCTCAAGCTAGTCTGCGCGCTACTGATAGCCCCTTCCATGTCATAGCATTAGGCCGCGGCAGGCCGCTGCGGGCGAGACACATCGCCAGCACTTTGGGGGTCGATGTCTTTTACCAGCACTGACTGCTGGATCTTCAGCTGCTGTCTCCCAAGTCTTTGATCGTGTTAAAACTAGCATAGCGTGGAATGATGGTAGAATCTGTATGAAATGGAAAAGATGTTTTGTGGCAGGTCCTGTAAGGGATGCATTAATAAAAGAAGAAATAAAAATCTTGTTTGTGAATTTTAGCCACCATAAGCAAATGTGTGAAATCAAAATATTGTAATAGTGTTTGGCAGGCTATGCAAGAAAAGGGCAAATGGTGTAAGCAGCCTAGACTGTATATGAGATTAAAAAGAGATTGTTGTGGTAATATTCCATTAAAGTAACTATAATCTATTGATAATTCATTATCTTATTCTTCTCCCTTCATCTCAGATATTAAAGGTGCAAAAAAATACTAATATGTCAAAGAGGAAATATAGGGCTAATGATAAATCCTTATATACTGGCATTTAAAGAACTACAAATCCCAACATTCCCTTACATTGATGAGCAGGCTATCTTGTCAATAAGATGAGATCTGATGTCAATTGGTGATAAAGAGAAGACTAGATTAGCTCCGTGCAATTATTACCCTGTGTGTGTGTGTGTGTTAAAAGAGAGCTACGGCGCAGAGGATGGATTTGTATTAGGGGTATTGGCAGACTTGAGCTGGATATTGACAATATGTCAGCACTGATCATTAGATCAGCTGAAGAGAGAAAGTGTGTGAGTCCATGCTCGAATCACTTTTAACTCCATCGTTCAGGAATTAAGTAGACAATGGGTGAAGTATAGTAAATGTTGATTCTTTTTAGATCTTTTTATTGTGTTTAGAGGCATACATATGCATAACATGCAAAGATTGTTTATAGAAAGGACATTACATTTTGTATGTGGTTGTTTAAGAGAAATCTGGAGTTGTTTTGTATCTGTCATGTGTTGGTGAGAAGGAATGATATTGTATACAAGGGTTGCACCACAGTGGTAATGTGTTCTAGCCACGGTATTAGCTGCTTTTTACAGCAAGAAGGGGTGTTGATATAATTGTAAGCTGGTATTGATTGGGGCGCCTTGTTATTGATGAGAGAGAATTTAATTCAACCAACGCATTTGTCAACATGACATTGCCATTTAACGATGAACTCTTTCACTATCGCTGTCTGGTTTGCCCACCCAGACACACAGGAGGAAGTTTCTTTTTTATGTGTGCACTGGGTAATGATTATTTCTATTGATCGCCAAGTTCTTTACTTTTTTTTTTTTTTTATCACAATAGGAACTTAAATGATGATGCCAGAATTAATATTAATACCTTTCAAAAATGTGCATAATTTTATCAGTGACTTTATTTTGTTTTTACTTCATAAATTATAGCAGGTGCTCAAGCTATTTTAACTAGTGTCTTGCATGTAGTGATACATTTGGAATAGTTTTTGAGTTTTGTGCATTTGATTTTCCCTCTTTTTTAAATGATGGCATGTCAATCTTAATGCCTATTCGATACTGTAGTGGACTATGAGCTGACCATTGAATGTAACCAAATGGAAATGTCATATTTGGAAACTGTGTTTCAGTCTGCACACCTTTCTTCCTTCTCCGTGCTATAGACGCGCAAAACACACTATATTCTACAAGAAATAATTGCTTTTGTCTGGAAGGAGTTTGGATGGGGGGGTTCGCAACGCGTGCCCTTTCAGGCGAGGGGGATTCGTGAAGGACAACTTGTCGCTTCTTTTTTTTTCGTTCCCCCCTCTCGCTCGTTGGACACGCGGATGTCATCTGTCAAATGGAGGGGGTGCTTGGGGACAATAAAGCTCAAGGAACCATTGTGAGTCTGTTGTGTTGCAGGAAAATATGATTTTCTGAAACAAATAAAATATGCGTGGGCATGTTGTGTTAAATAGCCTAGCTATAAAGGCATATTTCAAATCAGTTAAGTAAGTGTTTTTTATGATTATTAAGTATTTTTCTTATTTTCTTCTGATACACTGGCCAATAATTGATCTATATCACCACGGATATGGTAGAATAGAGAGACAGATAGAGAGAGACAGGAAGTTTGGGGCAAATGTGAGTTGGGGTGAGGGTGGTGGGGGGATCAGGAGCTAAGCTTTCGATTTTTCCGTATTGACTGCGATGTTTAGCGTATAGATTTTTCTATTTAAAAAAATCTATGTCGGCAATAATCTGGAGTGTAAGTGCGCGGCATAGATTGTAGCTTTATTACTGACAGCATTCAGTGTGTCGAAAAGAGGGGATGAAAGGAAGAATAGGAGAGAGAGAGCGAGAGATACCCTAGAATAGCAATAGACCAAATGAAACTTTTGTGAGGTAGCGATAATCGGGTTCTGTTTGTTGTTTATTCACAGTATAATCCGCCACCTTAGCCTAAATAATCACCATAACATATCAATGGTTTCTCCGTAGACTGGTCGCTTATATCGCCCGTGTTTTTTCCACAAACATATACCTGCATGCAGATGAGGAAATGTGATGTAAGCCATTTGGTGAATGTGTGTAAGATTGTCGATCAGCGGCCCACCGCGATCATCAGAGTCATCATAATGAAGAGTAATCAAGCGATCAATACCAGGATAGCTTGCCTTGTATGGGATTAGTATAAAAAAGGGGGAGGGGGGAGAGAGGGGGAGGTATGGATGGAGGGAGAGAAGGGGGGCGGGGGGAGTATAGCGGCTGCTCCTCTCGTTTCAGTGTTGCTTTCGTACCGGGAGGCGGACAGAGCTCGCAAGCTACCGGGGTTCCCAGATAACGGGACTATCGTAACGGACACACACGCACACACAGACGGATGGTGGTGGGACAGAGCCAGAGAGCTGAATTCCGCTTAACGGGTACCGTGTTGTTTTCTTTTCGTTCAGTTTTAACATTTCGTGCACAAGGAGTGTTGCTCCTTAATTTATTTATCGATTGATTGCGTTTTAATTACCGGCTCGTGAGTGGAAACGAAGGGGGAGCGTGTCGAGCCGCTGCGTAGCCTTATACGTGCGTGATTATTTAAATATATTAAGCGATTCTATTATATTTTATACAAAAAATATAAATGCTGCTTGAAATGCATGCAATGTGCACGAGATAAACCAGACAGTAGGTGAGCTAGAAACCAAATAGAGAAACCAAATATTCCGGTTAAACCTTTGCAAACCGTTTTAAACCCAGCAACCGCGACTTGATTGTAATGTAACCATATAGTTTTTGTACTAAAGTGAGATTTGTTTAAAAAGCGAAACCAAAGTGGAACCGGATCGCGACGCGCGCAAGGCCACTGTGACGTTTACCGGCCGCACACCTGGTCTCGCGCGGGATACGCAAAACCCAGGAAACGTTATGACAGTTAGGACAAGTGAGTTTTAAATTTGAAAAAAGTCAGTTTCAGCCAACGGTTCGTCGTTTGAAAGCGTAGGTATTAACGTTCTGTTATTCTAATTTGTAAGATAGCCTAATTTAAGGGATTTTCAGCCAAGCCAACAGAAAGACAAAACAAACGTTAAGTGACCACTTTTAACATATATTCCGACGTTATTTGGACCGCTTGTAAGATCCCGACTATCCGTCGGTGTGTGAGTCCGAGATAGAGTATCCCTGAGGAAGAAGTAGCCTAGCTAATGAGGCATAATACCAAAAATGTAAAGATAGCTTAAGAAATTTACTTAGGTTATACATTTTAAACCAAATAGTAACTAATAATCTACCAAAAAGAAACAACCTCAAAACACAATAAGCAACCAAAGAAAAAGAAACTCAAGACAAGCGCCAAATACAAGAGACCATAGAAGAAAAGCCCAGACGACAGCGGATCATGTTTGTTCCCTTGCCGGTGCCGTTGGTGTTTCAGAGAACCGCTCCTGATTTCAGCGCCTGGCGACTCAAGTCTCCGCTGCCTCTGCGCTCCGGTAACTCCGGTAAGAGATCCCTTTACCTCCCTCTGGTTAATGTCGGTAACAGCTTTTCTTTATTTCCCCCTCACACTGAAAAGAAAAAAAAAAATCTAAACGTGGAGCCGAAACACCTGTTCAGCCCCAGCCAACCGTCTGAATGAAACCCATATTTTTGTATTTCCTACAAATCACGTTCAGATCCTTTTCCGTTTGTGTATGCATATATTTTTATAAAAATGTGCCACTTTTAGTGTGCATTAAAGGAAGGCTGGTTGAGTTGAAAAGACGCCTGCCCATAATTGCCCTTGTTTGAATGGTTCGTCTCGGCCTCTTTTGGCTTCTTTCATCCTTCTGTCCTCCCCGTATCTGCTTCTCCATCTGCCGTCTGACTCTCTTCTCACGACCGGTTCAGGGAATATTCATGGTAATTTATCGATTCCGCCGAGATCGATACACGCAGACAGCGGGGGGAAAGACGGAGTGTGTGTGAATTTAAAGACAAGTTTGAGAATGATGAGACCTGTGATGTCACTTATTATAGTAATTTACAGTTTTTACAGTTAGGCTAGTATAAATTATTATAGTAATTAGCCCAACAGTAGGCATATTTACATAAAAAGTGTAACATGACCCTTTAATGCGAAGTGTTACCAAGAATGTCGGTTTGAAATGAAAGAACATCATATTTTTCCTTCTATAAGGAATGTTGTTTCTGAAGTAGTGAGGGGGCGGGGCGCGCAATGTTTGCCCGCAGCGTCTGGCGTTCAACGAAGCGGAAATTTTCCTACCAGCAGATGTATTAAACGTATGCGCCACTTTAAGATCATGTGTCACCTTACACACATGTCATACACCAGCACACAATGACTGAAATGTACATAAGGAAATTTAAAACTTTGCGTTGGCACCGTTGTCTTTAACTCTGTTTCATATAAGAACTAAAAAGTGGATACGCCATGAAAGTGTACGCCATATTTATTTATTCATTTATTTGTTTGTTTGGTAGTTAATGAAAACGATGCTGAGGGCCACAGGTATAGAGTCCACTCATAAGGTTATGCCCTATAGTTAATTTCCATATCACCGGTTTTCAAGAGTTTTGTGGATAGCCTATTATTTTCTTTCTTGCATCTGCAGAACCAATTAAACAGACCTGGCTCACAGCTTCTGCTTCATTCAAAAAAATTAAATATGGCGTCTGCCCTGATACCCCAAGAAATGAGAGCAGGAGTCTTTAATTACTTGCTGGCGCCTAAATGAGCAAAGAGCCAGACATTAAGCTTTCATAAGCTGCACCACATAATGGGCCCACATGGTGATGTGCTTTCTTGAAATGCAGGTAGGCTAGTGTTAAAATTGGATTGGCCTGCTTGTTTGGTTAGGATTTATCTTTTAGGTCAGAAGTCTAGTGAACTGGAGGATATTGAGGGAGGAAAAGAGAGAGGGGGATTCTATATCATTCCAGAAAAATGACAGAGACATTGATTCTTAAATTTACATTTAAAAAATAATGTTAAAAATAAATAAACGCTGAGCCTTAAAAATTACGGTGAACAATTAATTGTGCAGCAAGTTCATTTTGAACAGGTACTTACAGTGTTTTCATGTTTTTATTGATGGATGCGTTATTGATTGTGTGTGTACTTGGGTTAAGTGTTTGCTTACACTTGTGTGTTGGTTTTGTCTGTTCTGTGTGGCAATGAGTGTTTTTAATTTCTGGTGATGAAATAACATTATCACTTGATGTGTCACGCTCTATTTTTCTTATATTTAAACACTAAATTGAAAAAAAAAATAGAGAGAGCTGAATGTATTTGGTGTTCGGCTTCCACTTGGTTTTAAGACTTTAACCTTTTTGGCTTTTAAAATTATGCCAAAGGTTAAACCTTTCACTTCTTTGATAATATAAGACTCAAAATGGACACCAGGCGCCACCGCTGACATTAAATGCTGCAGAGGTCAGAGTGACAAGCGGAGCAGCCAGTGAGGATCTTTACGTTGTGTGAAGGAAACTACATTTATGTTCAGCCTTATTTACAGATGATAGACACTATCGAGGGCATTGGTTCGCAGTTTTTACTAGGTTCTTCCTAGTCGATGACCATGAAGATATCTAATAGTTTTTACTCTGTGTGTTTACTGTTGAATCTTGGTGTCAAGGAGATTGGGATAGTATGCACACTATAATGTAGCTTTGAGTGCCTATAGGCTGCTGGGAAACATATATTTTCTAGCAAATGCCGCACTGTTATTGATGCATCAGTGTTTATTTTAGTAAACGGCAAAGTTAATATTGCGAACATTATCTTTATTGCTAATTTGACAATCTGCCCTTCAGATATTTCACACATTTTCATCACATTGTGTAACACACTCTTACAAAGAAATGCTATGCAGAGCACCAAAACAGTGGATCTGTGATGTCAGCTAAGCTTTGGTTAAATGTTGCTGATAAAATCAGTGCCCTCAATAGTGTGTATCTGTAAGGAACGCTGTACCTTCACTCACTAAGCATCTACATTTATATTGGCTGTGTACGAGATGTACAGTTAGGTCCAACAGTCTGAGATAACATCAAAAACATATTGTTGTTTTATTAAATTAAACCTGTAGATAAAAGTTTTAGAATTTTATAAATTAATAAATAAACGTTCTGTACTATTCTGTTCAAACTATAAGAAATGCATGATGTTGGCCCCGGTGACTGGTGGAGTGCTTGCAGCTCAAGTGCATGTAATCATTTAGATAAAAAATTGACATACAAACACTAAAAAATAGGTTAGCACTAAAATAATGCTAATAATATAATTTGTGATACAAATGAGAACCATTTCCACTAGTTGTCTCAAACTTTTGAACCCTGTTGTATTCTGTGTTTTTAGCTCTAAATGGAGTGAATGCTTAAAGAGGTGTTTAACAGGTCAACTATTATTTTTAGGACTTATTTCCCTGATGCTGTGATCAGGAACCACACTGTTGTACTGTAGTTTTTTGTGCAGTCTCTAAACCCCTTTCAGGGTCACTTTTATGGAATAATAGTCTTATACAATAAATGTGTCCACAGCCTAATCACTGTGGCAAAACCACAAAATACTTTTATGCTGCTGTATAAATCCAAGTAGCTGCTCTTTAGGAGAATATAGGGGTGCGCTTGAGGTTAAAGGTCAAATGCGATCAGGTCAGTCTATAGCTCCTTCACGTGTCTGTCTGCGCGGGCGAGCTGTGATACAAACTGATACAAATTTACAGTTTGATGCGCTGCAAAGTGTTTTAACCTCAAACAGGTATTGATTAAGGAAGATCAGCCCTGCCGTCCGCAGCACAGAGAGCGCGAGTGTGTGTGTGTATATAGATCGGATTTGAGCGCAAACGTCGGCGAGTCCCAGTGCTAACGTGATTGCGAATGACAAAATGTCCACCCGGGTTTGTTAGGGACATAATGGGGAATCAATAGACACAACAGAGATGTCAATACAACATGCTTTATTGCATTAAACCACCTCTCTATTCCCCATCCCGACACCTAGGCTTACCCTCCACACACACATCTACCGGTTTGCGTCTTTTTTTTTCTTTTTTGATGTTGCACTTACAGAAAACTGAAATCATTTGAAGTACTGCACTCATCGCACTAAGTATTTCTGAACACATACACACACATGCATTAAGCCAAACGCACTCACACGCACACAAGAGTTCCCTGCTGAGAGCCTACCTTTCCGATCGGAGCCATCTCTGTCCCTCCATCCATCTCTCTCTCCCTCCTGAGTATCCATGGAGACATTCATAGGCCATTAAGCAGATGGTAATAAAGGGATGTAGGTAAACACTCTCTCCCCTGTGCCGGCCCTCACCTCTGCGATGGAGACCACCATCAAATCCACTGCCGACTAAATGGACCTCATTCGGACTCCAATACCCCATATCTGACAGGGCCAAGTGGTTTTTTTCATGCTCTGGTGTGTGTTTGCGTTACCTGGTGTGTAGGTGAGGACGTATGCGTAATGATCGCTGGAGGGACAGTGTGTTGGCCGATTTCTGATAGCTCTTAACACACTGAGCGCTATTACAGCCCGACCGTGTGAAATGGGATCCAGTGGTCATATTGTGCAGGCGGAGCAAGACATCGCAATCTCTTTTTCTCTCGATGGACCTTTATCAGACTCATAAACCAAATTACACGGTACGGCCATGTTAATACACTCTCGCTGGTCAACTGTGACCTGTGCCTTTATGTTTCCATGCCTCTCTTGTTAAAAAAACAGTTCATACCAGTTTTAAAAAAAACGTTCCAACTCACTTTAAGTTTGGAAGAATTTACACGCTGCTTTTACCGTACAATAATAGTGGATGGTGACCAAGAAATTCTCCAAATGTGCCATAAAAGCTTCATAGAAGTTTCCTGTCTTCTAAAACCACATCATAGTTTATTGTGAGGAACAGCCTGCATAAAAAAATAATTTGAAAACCGTGGTCCACATATACTTTTATTGTATGGAAGAAAGCAACTCGGTTGCTAACAGTACCACGTTTTGTGTTACATTGAAGAAAGTAATAGGTTTTGAATAAATGATGAATTTTCTTCATTTTTTTTCTAAATAAAGGCTCTTTACTGGCACTGATGGTTCCACGAAGAACCTCTAAGACTTCTTCAGAATCGAAAAAGTTTATTCTAAATATTTTACACACTAAAATAAATGGAAATCTTTAAGGTACTGCAATATTTTTTTATACACATTAAGTATGTATAGTGAGACATGTTTGCAATGCATTGGCCATGCATTCGCATCCATTCTCTTGCATAAAGTATGTTTCTAGCCTAAGGTGGTCAAGCTGGTTTGTTGCTGGACTAGGGTGGTGTACCAGCCCAAATAAGCATGACCAAGACAGTTTACCTGATATAAATAACTAGCTTCGACCATTTGGAAACCCCAGAAGCTTCATTTCTCAATCTGTCCATCACCCTTTCACTCTTATACTAGTTGTTTGTACAGTATGTATATAAATACATTTGCCCCTTATATCCAGATTGTAAATCTTTCTTTCTTTCTCTGGAAGCGGCGTGTGAATAGCTGTAGGGCTCGTCATTGAGGTCAGGGTCTTACCGCCTCTTAATTAAGCTCTGGAATTAGATTTCACCACACACACACACACACTCACAGACATTTACCCATTTGAAACCACATACATTTACACCTGTACGCAACTCTTATTATAGAATCCACAATATGAGCCATCTTGCTTTCTCTCTCCACTTCACTGTCATTCCCACTTTTTGAGTCCTTATCAAAGGAAATCCCGCTCTTTTGAAGGAAAAGAGCCAGGGTTCACACATTTTATTATGGGGAGAAAGAGACCGTAGCCCTCTGGTCAGCTGTGCAGCATGTAGAACAGAAATTGTTGGCTGTCGAGTGGAAGAAAGAATAAATGTGTTAGATGAAGACCAAGGGCTGATGGAGTGTAAAGAGGAGCGTAAAACGATCAGGTATGCATTCATATTGATTTTTAATTTCATCTTGCTTGAATTAATATTCGCTTTTAAACTTTTATAGATCGATCTGGTCTCACCGTACGCATGTCTTTGACAAGTATCTACATTGGACCAGCCGCCCGTGATGTGGCCATTTAAGTAATAACTTGGACTCGTAACAACCAGAGCTTGTTTGATTGAATTTGTCCCTCTCCCCTGTATTCAGCTCCTGGACTGAGAGTGTCCTGATTTTGGGCAGGTTTTTCACCACCCAGTTTAATTTGATGGACAAGCTGTATGAAAATAAGCATGTGCATGTATCTGTGTGTGTCTGGACCTCAGGGATGTGCTGCCCTTCCCCATGGCTGTGTAGTGGGTACAGTTGGGTTCGAAGGGAGAAATTTAATATCCCTCTACAATGTATACACAATGAGGGGGGTATTGCAACAATGGTGCAGAATGAGAGAGCGAGAGAGGGAGGCAGGCAGGCGTGAGCGGCAGCTTTTAATAAATCTGAGTGCTTTTGCGCTTCATTCTTCTCAAAGTAACCGCATCTTTACCCTACATCCCCCTCCTCCGAACACACACATTCACACACAATGCAAACATGTACTCTTTCACACTTTTGACAGTAGATGTGGACAAATGAATTTAAAGAAAGACATTCAAGCTCACATGTTCATAAAAAGATTGGCATAGAACTCTTTTGAATTTCAAACTTCATCTATAGAAACATCTGTATGTTTTTGCTTAAAACGACTGAAAATTCAACACATGCGAGTGTGTCCAAAGGAATGTTGAGAGCCGGTCGCACACTGCACGTACACACTGTTAGGTCAAGGTGCTTGTTTATATTTTTGCACAAGGACAAGTGCCCAAGTTCAACATTTCATTTTCTTGGTTTTTTTGTTGTATGTCCACTTATTTTTTATTCTTTTCTTTCATGGTCTTTTCATTCTTCTGATCCTGAAATGAAATCAATCTGCCACCTTACAACCATCTTTCTTCATATTTCTCCCTTTAACTCTTTCTCATTCTGCTTTTCTGTTGTTGCTTTTTGTATTCACTAAATATGATATGGAACTGAGGTCTTCCAACTCTTCTTACTTCTTTCAACTCTTCGAAACCTGAACCTATACTATGACATATTTTTTTCAGGATTATTTGATGAATAGAAAGTTCAAAAGAACAGCATTTGTTTTGAAAGAAAAGTGTTTTGTAACATTATAAATTTCTTTACTCCCACTTTTTTAAATCAATTTTAAGTGTGAACTTGATGAATAAAAGTAATCATTTCTTTAAAAATAAAATCTCACCCAAACTTTTGAATGATAGAGTGCATAGACTAATGTTTAAAAACGTGACCCTGGAGCACAAAACCAGTCATAAGTAGCTGGGGTATATTTGTAGAAATAGCCAAAAAACATTGTATGGGTCAAAATTATTGATTTTTCTTTTATGCTAAAAATCATTAGGATATTAAGCAGAGATAATGTTCCATGAAGACATTTTGTAAATTTCCTACTGTAAATATATCAAAACTTATTTAAAAAAAACTTTTTTTGCACCCTCAGATTTCAGATTTTTAAATAGTTGTATCTCGGCCAAATATTGTCCTATCCTAACAACAAAATCTTATTTATTCAGCTTTCAGATGATGTACAAATCACAATTTTGTCACTTTTTGTGTGCTTTTATTTCAGCGAATATTGATATATATGATTAATTTGATCCAAATAATATGTTATATGGCTTAAAAAATGAAATAGTTTGATAGCATTGACAATGGCACAAGTATTGTATAGAAAGCAATGTTTTCAATCTCTTAATGCACTTCTGTCTTTACTCATGATGACACTTCTGATTTGTGTATGTATGAATAATATGTATTTGTTAAGAATAACTAGGTCAGGTGACCCACCCCATCACTTCAGCTCCTCCCTACGTCTATCCATCTTCCCCTGTTCCATATGCAGGATGAATATGGTGAGTATACGTGCCGGTCAGCTGCATAATTTTATAAAGAAATCCCACTCTGATTACCCAAGAGGGTAACCACGGGAACGTTGCAGTTGGTGCGGGGTGTGGTTTACCTGACAGGCCGCCCGGCTAATCCCGCAGATAAGATAAATAGCTAGCGTAGCTCCGACCGTAAGTGGACTTGACCTCCGCTGGCACGGCAGCGGTGCATGTTTTAAGATAATGAGGGAGTTGTGACATGCACTCATGCGCGTGTACTGTGTCTATATTTAGAAGGAGATTTGTTATCGTTTTCTTTGAGTCATAACGTATGGGCAACAAAGGAAATCTCCAATCGCATTAGCGTATTCAAGAGAGCCCGCGCACATACGTGAACTTGTAGAGCGGCTCTTGAAAGGGAGACTCTTGTCAGGGCGGCTGTGTATTCAAATTTCTCTTTTTAGAGACCTTGAAAGGAATCTGAATGTCTCAACTGGTTCAAACGCCCTCAAAAGGATGCACCGCGAGTGTGAAAGACGCTATTTTCTGCACGTGGCTAAAGAGACACCCCCGATTGGAGTGTGTTCACCAGTTGTCCATTCAGCCATGCACTCTGACCCCTCGCGCCTCCCTTTGTCTGCCCATGAGGGGCAGTGGGGGTTGACAAGTTGACCCACGACCCTCGCCTCGGTCCTACCCCTCCTTCTGCCCCTCTCTTGTGCCCCCTTCCATTCACCACTCATCATCCCCCCTTTACTCTTTTTCATCTTGTCCCGTCTTTCTAAAAGCACCATTTTCTTATTGACTCTCCTGCTGTCTCAAGTTCAAGGCCTCACGGGCCGCTTGCATTGAGGGGGGAACCTCTGCCTAGTGTCTTAATGCACCATGTGCTTTGATTGCAAACAACATTATGATGTGCATCAAAAGTGGCTCCAAAATTTGGCGCCATTACGCATTGTGTATAGTATTTATTGGCATCTGTGGTTCCATGAGGAAGCTTTAAAGGTTCCAAAAAGTTAACCACTTAAAAACCATTTTTGGTTTCTCAAAGTTTTTAAAAGAGCCAGTTTTTTTAGTGTGATGAACATTTTAGAACATTTTTCCACTTAAAGAACTTCTTGTGGAATGGAAGGATTCCATAGATGTTAAAGATTCTTCATAAAACCATCGATCCCAATAAGGAACCATATTTTTTTAAGAACGTGGAACCTTTCCATTCCAAAAAAGGTTCTTTAGGTTATTAAATTATTCCTCAAACTAAGAAAAAATTAGTTCTTTTAAGAACTGTTCTCTGAAAGGTTCGAAGAATCCAAAATTGTTGCAATAGATCTTTGAAATTGCCTCCAGATTTATATCAAAGTAAATCAGTTGTGGTTAGTTTGAATGTGATGAGTTCATAATGATGAACAAAGGCACAATTCTTGTGGTATGTGTGATGTTTTGTGCAATTTTGGTGACGTATCCAATATCATTTTCTTCACATATGCACTGATACAAGTGTTAGACCACAAATTTGAATGTTCATTATGAATGAATTAGCACTCAAAAGATTAATCAAAACACACAATGACAACAGCAAACCTAATTGAACCAGTATTATGACACACACCAAAAGCATCTCCAAAATTTGGAGATATTGGACATTGTATAATGTTAGTTGTAATGGATCTTTAAGATTGCCTTCAAAATCCAAGAAAATCAACTGTTGTTGGTTTAAATATATAATGACTTATTTGCTTATTTATCCAAAGCTGATGAAAGTTGTCAGTGATGAACAACTGCGCAGTTCTTGGGATGCATGTAATGTTTTATGCATTTTTGGTGACATCCATTATAAGTCTTTGTGTGATGTTCCGCTAAACATTTTCTATGCATTTTGGAAGTGTTTGACCACAATTTCAAATGTTCGTTAACTATTAGATTTTAACTGTTAGATATTGCTCATTGTATAATGTCATTTGCGATAGATCTTTGAGACTGCCTTTCAAATTTATGTTTGAATATAATAGCATGTGTTGTTTAATTTAACCAGAGTTGTTGAAAGTTCTCAGGGATGAGAAATGCATGATTCTTGTGGTATTTTTGATTTTTTATGCGTTTTTGAATGTATCAGTTGTGAATGTTTGTGTGACGTTCTGATAGAATTTCTTGACATGCGTATTGATGCATTTCGAAAGTGTTTGACCTCAATTTCAAATCCTCATTATGAGTCCAGTAGCTTTCGCAAGATTAATCAAAACACGCAAGAATAACACAAAACACTTGGCTGTTAGTAAATAGCACAATACACCGCAAATGACCTTCCGCACGTCATGGAAGCACAGACTGTGAATCGTTGAATCACAAAGAGACACACATAAAGTGTGAATATGAATCAAAACATTTTAACATGTGAACTCAAGGAATGTTTTTGTGCATTGAACAACTTTGTGCGAATGTGGTTGTAGTGTCCTTTCTTTGTATGGTGTAACTGAATGACTATCAGAGTGGCCTCAGAGTTGATGATTGAAAATAGAAAAGAAAAGAGGCAAGGATTGAGATCGGGACAAAACCAATAAGGCCGAATTTGTCATATTTCACATGAATGAGTTCTCAATGTGGTAGCAGAAGTTGCTGAGCTGTAGAAAAGACAGAAATTTTAAGGACACATGATTGATATATATATATATATATATATATATATATATATATATATATATATATATATATATATATATATATATATATATATATATATAGTATTACAATGTCAGTGTAAATCACAGAAATGTGCCGTTTTCAGAGTTTTTGGTATCCTCAGTTAAAGTTCATTAAAATATTAACAGAACATTGTTAAAATTTGCTTGACGACTACAGACTCTGAATGCTCTACCATGGATGATAATAATAGTTTATTGTATAGCTGTAAAAGGAAATGAAACATTACTGTGTACGTGCAATCTGTAGAAGCAGTTTTTAAGACCCCTCTTTTAATACACACACAGATACGAACTCACATACACATACACACCAACTGCACTTTCGGCCCTAAAAGCCCCTTTTTACTCCCTCAATTTTGTCCATTTCTCGTCCATCTTCTCGGCTTTATTAGAAGGCAGTGAGAAACCACAGACAAAAAATAACACAAAAAGATGTGCTTGTCAGAATTATGAGCCTCACTGCATGTGTCTTACCTTGAAGATTGTTCCTTACACTTTTATTTTTCTGTCGGAAATTACACAGATGACATTTAGGTGTAAATGCTGGTAAATTGGAGTATGTGGTATGGCTCACTCTATGGCTATGCCATTGTAGTAATGGTATATTGTGCATGCCATTTTTCAATGCTGGAATTATTAAAACATTTGTCACTCTGACGGAGTGCTGGGAGATTGTTCTCTCTATCTTTGTTGTGCTTTAATGTTATTTCAGCGACAAACATGGTGATGACCATATGGCCAGATGACCATAGAGTTACTATGCTGAATACTTGAGCATTTCCAGTCTAATTATTGTTAGAAAAATGTCACATGAATACATGTAACTAATAAGTTGTCATAAAGCATAGAGTTTCTTGTGTATGCGTTATTGAATTATAGCTACCTGTTATTTTTCAGGCTAATGAAATGAGCTTTTTATTAATTTAATAGCAGAAACTAAAAGTTTGGGGACACTAACATTTTTTTTAGTCTGTTATGGTCACCATGGCTGCATTTATTTGATCAAAAAATACAAAGCAATGTTGTTAAATATATTACAATTCAAAAGACCAGTTTTATATTTTAAAATATTCTAAAATGTAATTTATTCCTGTGATGCAAAGCTGAATTTTCAGCATTATCACTCCTGTCTTCAGTGCCACATGATCCTTCAGAAATCATTCAAATATGCTGATTTGGCACTTCACAAACATTTGTTATTATTATAATTATTAAAAACAGGTGTGCTGCTTAGTATTTTTGTGGAAAGCATAATATTTTTGTGCTTAATATTTTTGTAGAAATCAGATTTTTATGAATTATGGATTCTTTGGCAAACAGAAAGTTCAAAAGCACAGTGTTTATTTGAAATATAAATCTTTTGTCACATTAGAACTGTCTCTACTGTCACTTTTTATCAATGTAATGCATCGTTGCAAAAAAAATTATATATATATATATATATATATATATATATATATATATATATATATATATATATATATATATATATTTCTTAAAAAAATCTTATTGACTCTGAGCTTTTGAACTTTAGTGTTGTTTAACTGGACATTAAAAAAAGAAATAAGAAATTCTAACTTTTTTATCTTGACTTTTTATTCCTGTGTTATTCCTTTTTTTTTTTTTTGAAGCTAGAGAAACTCTTAATTACCTTTAATTAATTTGCATCATTAAACACTAAATATGGTGCCCGGGGGATTAGATTATTAATTTATTTTATTAAAATAACACAAGCTTGTGTAGAATCACACACATGGTATCGATGAAGAGTGTCCAGAAAGGTGGTTGCGTGTTTCCATCCGTATCGTTCCCGCAATGAGAAGGCTAGTTAACAGGAAGGGGGAGGTGAACGTCCAGGGTTCGGAAATGAGAAATGACCCAACGCCACACCACCAACCCCTCCACCTCTCCCCTCCATGACTGTCCCATCCCCCTCTCCTTTATCCTTCCCCCAGGAAAGAACGCAGCAGAGGGATGGGTCAGGAGAAGAAGGGGTGGAAAAAAATGTGGATGGGGGGTATAACAGAGAGAGGGAGAGAGAGAGAGACAGAAAGCATTAAAATTCATGGCCTTTTTTATTTTCCCCACTGAAAATCAATACCGTCTACTATGGATGAGGTGAACAGTGGACAACAGTGGTTGTGGGCAGGGGCGGATGGGAGGGGGTGTTGGGGGGGTAGATAGATGGATGACGGTGGGGGGGGGGGGATGGATAGGTTGTTGTTCATTAAGTGTAAGCTGCAGTGGTGGGGACCCTCAGTAAGGGCTATTGTCCAACAGCAGTGACATAAGGAAAAGCAGACGATGGCCAAAGCAGGACCATTGAACCGGCACGTACAAACGGAACACACATGATTCCGAACTGCTCTTACGGATTGATGGAACCGTAGTACTAGGATATTAGGTATAAGCATCATTTAAGGGCTAGAAAATAAAAAAAATTTCAAAATTCAAATAAGAAAGCGCAACATAAAAAAAGAAGTAATTTTATGACATAAAAAGAAAAAAAAATCATGATTTATTCACCGTCATGTAATTTGAAACCTATTAAAATAGCACAAATATACACATTTGTGACACTGTGAACTCTTGTGCAGACAAATTCGAATTTGAATCAATGTAATGGCTGCAAACCTCAAAATGAAGTCCTTATTGAATATAAAGCACATTTGTGACCATCAGATGCTCAAAATCTAATTTGAATCACAGCAAGCTTTGAATTGAATTCTAATCAAAACATTAAACTGAATTTGAATCACTGTAACTTTGAATCAAATTTGAATGACTGGAAGATCCAAAATAAGTCTGAATTATTTCAATCTTCTAATTAACTTTGAATCTCTGCAAACCTCAAAATGGATATGAATAATTCTAAACTACTTCATCAGTTTAAAACACATCAGTGACCATGTGATTTTCAAAATCAAATTTGAATCACTGCAACTTTGAATAATTAATACAAGCATCAAAATGAATCTGAATCATTGCAACTTTGAATACAATTTGAATGGCTGCAAAATTTTAAAATAAATAAATAAATAATATGAATGACTTTAACTTTTTATTTGTCTCTGACATTCATTGAAACCTCAAAACGAATTTGAATGACCTCTTAATTCAGTTGAATTTAAAACACAATGTGAAGCTCAAAATCAAATCTGAATCACTAGTTTTGAATTGAATCTGAATCACTGTATACGGAAAACTGAATTTGAATTGATGAAAGCTCCAAAACAACTTTTCTTGTTGGCTTTGAATCACTGCAAATTTAAAACACATTTGTGATATTAAAATCAAATTTAAATAATTGCAAGCTTTGAACTGAATTCTAATCCATGCAAGTGTCAAACTGAATTTTAATCACTGCAACCTTGCATCAAATTTGAATCCTTACAAGATCCAAAATGAAACTGAATCCCTTTAAATTTGGTACCTGATTATGAATCACTGCAAACCTCCCAAACAAATTCAAATCACTCAAATCTCTTTCATTTTAAACTGATTTGTGACCATGTGAAACTCCAAATCAAATCTGAATCAGTGCGTGGTTTGAATCGAAGTTGAATCAATGCAAGTGGCAAACTGAATCTGAATCACTTCAGCCTTTTAACTGACCTTGAATCATGGCAAAAAAATGAATTTTAATCTCTCTAAGCTCACAATAAATTACATTTGTGACTGTGAACTCCTTTTGTGTGTGCAGTCAGATGTTCTTTGTTCCACTGGAGCACAAGATGCTCTTTGAATCATTCTCAAATCAAGCTGGAGAACATGATGATCATGTTTTGTTCATATAGCTCCAGTGCTGCTGTGGTAAAAATGCATCAGAAATTCTTGTAAATACTGAAACCTTATTTTATATTAAATATAATGTCCTTGTTTGCAGACTGTCACTCTCCCATCAGATATGACAGCTTCTTGTCCCAGCTTGTTCACACTCAACTGTAGTCTGGTTTCTCACTCCATTCTCAGAGGCATGGAGAGACACTCACCTCTCACACTTCCTCCCCAGGACACCAGGAAGCCCATTACGATTGTGCATACATGTATGTCCAAACGCGCACACACACATACTTGTGTATATGGTATGTGCTCTGTGAGGGGCTCTCTGTGCATATGCAGGACTTGTGAGGCTGGTTACTATGGGGATAGGTGTGGAGGTGTAGGCCCATGCTTTTTTTCTGACGTGGGTAAAAGAGTCATAAATAATGAAAAGGAAACTACATTGAAATGCAAAGGCTGAGGTGTAGACATGTGGGTCGTATCGACATTTGTGAATTCTGGGATCCACACAGTGCGGAGTTTCTATCTCAGACCTGTAGAGCCTGAAAGGGACTGAAATGTAGCAGTGTTTCTACTGATATCAATAAGTTGTCACTTAATATTTATGTCATGAATTATAAAGGTGTTTATTTAGCTAAAGAAAAATGCCTGAGGGTTTTTTTGTGCATTTACAGTAGCACATTTTTATTGCATTTAGCCAAAAGAATATTGAATATGCAAAAGTAATAATTTATGCATTGCACATAATTATTTGAGAAGCATATTTATAGTAACTCTAAAAGAATGGAACATATTATTGCATGCATCTTTAATTATTGTTCATTCATATGTCAGTTAACATTTTTTTCTTCAGGAAAGTATTGCAATAAGAATAAATTAAGTCGCAGAAAACATGCATGCTGTTTTTTCTTTTTAGAATATAATCCTTTTTTCATACTATGAATTATTAAATGCTTTTATTCTTTTTACACAACTGAATCACTGCAACTTTGAATCAGATTTGAATAACTGAATGCTCCAAAACAAATCTAAATCCATCCAACGTTCTAATCTACTTTGAATTACTGCAAACTTAAAAAACTTATTTGAATCACTTTAAACTTGAATTGAAACAATGCCAATTTGAATCCTATGTTCAAATCCAAACAAGTTTTGAATTTAATTCTAAAGAATTAAATCTGTGAATTGATTTAATTGATTTTAAATGACCTTAAGCTTTAAATCAAATTCGAATCCCCGCAAGCCTCAAAACAAAACCGAATCACTTTGCGATTCAAAACAGCTCAATTATAATGGGAGTGTTTTAGTTTTGCCGTGCTGCTCGCTTGTAGTATAGGTGGGGTTTTATAGACTTTCAGATGACAGATAGAGGTTTGAATTGCATATTGTATCGCACTTTGAGTGGCCTTTTTTATATCTAACATTACACATGGAGGTGGACATCACGGATATAGGCCTGAAGTACAGATAGAGGTTGGAGTGCATTTCATGCTCACAGGTGAGAACAAATGTATGTGTGTGTGTGTGTGTGTGTGTGTGTGCGCATGTGTGCCTGTGTTTCTGTGTGTGTGTGTGTGTGTGTGTGTGTGTGTGTGTGTGTGTGTGTGTGTGTGTGTGTGTGTGTGTGCGTGTGTTTGTGTGTGTGTGTGTGTGTGTGTTTTTAAGTGGAAAAGGCCTCTGGTTGGCAGTAGGCCAGTGCATCAATAAAGGCAACTGGAGTTTGAGAGCCAGTGAGAGGCATTTAAGTTCCATTTCTCCCAGGCCTTACAGCTCAGGAAAGACCTGCTCTCTCTCTCTCTTTCTCTCTGTCTGTCTTTCACGCACGCCCTCACAGAGAGAGAGTAATCAGGCCAGACTTGTGCACTACAATGTTGGAGTGTGCCATAATTGAATATGTGTGTCCAGCTGTTTATGTGTGTGTGATTGGTTGCTGATTTTGAAGTGGCTTGTTAGACACACTACTAGCACAGTAGGGTTGACGCTCAAGTTTAATCATGAAAGATGTATTTTTGTACAAGGTACAAAGCACACAGCTGCAGTGGGAGACGCAAACACACACTTCTTTCTTTAGTTCTTGTCTGCTAATCTGGCTTCTCCACCTGTTTCCTCAGCAGTGATTTACTATTTAGCTTCAAGAGGTGGAAACCTGTGATTTATGCAGAACTCATGTTAATCCACAGTATCACAATTTCTTTCCAGAAATGTTGCAGTTTAAAGGCTTTTTGCCATTTTTATTTATTTCAAGTGTGACTTAAACCCGAGTTGCAAGGCTTAATGTATGTGTGGTACATGTATAAGGCCCAAAACATACTTTATGCCATGCTTTTTTTTTTTTTATTTAAACTTGCAGTTAACTTCAGTAATAAAAATGGACATCTTAAAACAACAGGTTTTCGATGAGCTTTTTGATGTCACAGACCCTCATATAAAGAATATAAAAACAACTATATATATACACATATATTTATATCAATGTATCAGTAAAAAGACCCATAAATATTGGGAAAATATACAGTATATTATAAATATGAGCATTATTATAAATATCTGGTAATATTATTTGGTAATATTCATTTTATTTACAAATATTTACTTTCACACAAAAATGTACTGCATTTTTTTCTACACACCTTTAGAGTACTGCTAACCTAAATAAATATATAAGACTTGGGCTGTGAATATTTTCCTATTAAATATTCAATAATTCATCTCATAATTTCCAGCCTTTATTCTACAGAATGGAACAATTGTAATGTTAAATGTTGTGCATTCTAATTGATTTATTTTAATATGATCATGAATGTTTGGCAAATCACTCTTGCTCCTGTTTTGCAAGTCATCTGCTTAATGCATACATGTAAATGTTTTAAATTAAGTATTATTTTTTAACCTTTTTATTTCAATTTTTTTTTTGTGCAAACCCTTAAGCCCCCCACCCCCAAATTACAGACAGAATGAGCAAAACAACATTTTGTGTGTTCACTAACAACGACAAATACGGGCAGCATTTTTACTCTCATTTCCCTGTTTTCCTTTCATTGACCTACAACACACTCTCCTCTCTTTGTCCACCGCTGCCGTTTTTCTGTCCTGTTTGCTTCGCACAGCTGTTGCATCACTCAGCTTTTTTTTTTGTTCAACTCACAACCTATTTGCAGTACCCCCACAAAACACGCAGCCGTCCTCG
This sequence comes from Cyprinus carpio, assembly GCF_018340385.1. Taxonomy (NCBI): domain Eukaryota; kingdom Metazoa; phylum Chordata; class Actinopteri; order Cypriniformes; family Cyprinidae; genus Cyprinus; species Cyprinus carpio. The sequence goes on along the minus strand of NC_056615.1, from coordinate 24,707,971 downwards.
CTCTCTCTCTCTGTCTCTGTGTGTGTGTCTCTCTCTCTCCCCTTCTCTCTATTGATCTAGTCATAGTTTTCTGTCTTCAGCCTGCTGGCTGGCTGGCTTTAATCAATACAGATAATTGTCTGCTTTCTCCCGATGCCAAACAGTCTGTGTTTTTTCTCAATGAATCCAGGTCTTCCCCCAACTTACACACATACACACACCCAGGGCCCACCTACCCGGGATTCCCCCCCATTAATGACGGGAGATAACCTGCTTTCCTTACCGATTTTTCCTCCACCCCCCCCTCCACTCCCCTCTCATCGATTGCCGTGAGATATCGCCCCACGTGCCCCGCTCTCAGTGTGTAAACACGCCGAACACGTGGTGCCAGAACTACACACGCTCGCGCATAAACAAATACGCCAAGCGTACATTAGCAAATATGCGAAACGTTATATTTATGTTACGCTGGCGTTGTCCCGGTTTGCTCTGTCTGATTAAAAAAGGCACAGATGTCACTGTACATTCAGTGTACATTCATCTGAAAGGCTTTGCTTTACAGTTAATTGTTTTGCTGTCTCCAAAAACACAAAGGTTCAAATAGCTTCAACATCAGGCTTGTAAATAATTGTTTACTTAGTGAATTCAGCTCAGGTATCTTCTGATCCATTGTGTGGACTGAGTTGATTATATGATATATAATGTTCAGTATGTTCTGAATCTAGCATTGACCTTAGATAAACAACTTTTGCAGGTTATTGTGTGGGGTTCGCATCCTCACTACAAACCCAATTTATCTGAGTCGATTTGAAGTTTTTGAGCATTTTTGTACAGAGGCAGTTTCAAAAACCCACTCATTCAGACGTTCGCCCTGCCCTTGCTTAAAAAACCTGATGACAAACATAACAGGTCAGTGAAAAGGCAAGGACGTCTTTTCCAATAGCAGGGTTCCTCTGGATATTGTCAGGCAAGATTTTGTAAATCTTTAAAAGCAAAGGACTCGTCATATACATACAGAGCCATTTTGAGTTCAAGGTCATCGCTTAGAAATGATGCTGATAAAATTCGGAGACGGTTTGAATGGAAGCATTCACTCGATCAAAACTGCATTTCTATCATGAAACTTTTTTTTTTGCAGACGACTTGAATGATGTTCTTTAGATGTTTCAGCAACATTAAGCATGCAGGAGAATCTGTTTCTTTGTCAGGTTAATGCTACATATAATAGGGTTTATGTGTTAAAGACAACATGAAATCAATATCGACTCCATTTACTTTATTAATAAATGCCCTCTGGTCTTATTGTGCACGATTCATCAATGCATGCATTTTTAAAGATTTTTAATTTTTTATAATCTGTCATTAATTTCTCTGTCTGTGACTTGATTAACTTGATGTAACTTGGGCAGCATGGTTGGGGAAAATAATATTAACCAATAACATCACAGTATGATATGTTTTTCTACAGCACTAATCCAATCAAGTCTGTCAGAAATGCAAATTGGTTTGCAAACAGGGTTTGAGTCTAGCTTTCTCAGTTTTCACTTATATGCAAAAAAAGTGACAATGATGGATAAAATGAAGTCCTGCATTATTTCAATTTATTCTAATATTAAATCTTCCTTCACTTTAAAAACATTGTTAGGTCGCTACACTTTGCGTGTTGCATTAATATATTCTTCATTGTCTTATTACACTATTATTGTTCACTTTGTGATACTAATTTGTTCCTCTATCCAGTAGTCAGTGGTCCAGCGTCCAGTATTGCGGTACTGGAGATTCAGCCATTTTGTGCGTCTGATTTTTTGCTGGTGCAATGAGAACACGGCCTGATCCAATTTGTGTTGGTCACCAGTGTGAAATGGCGGTCGGCCGGGGGACCGGCGCTCTCCAAAGCCTCTCAGCTCTCTTCCTCTCCTCGTTTTTCTCTCTCTTTCTGTCTTTCTCTCAGCTGGTGACGTGCCACTCACCCAGCACCTCACTACCATGGCACCCAGCACGACCACAACCCAGCAATCAACATGCCACACATATATACATGTGCATACACACACATACATGCAAGCACTGACACAAAGAAGCTGAAGAAGAAATCAGACTAAAGAAGAAATCAGACTATGGATTTATATATATATATATATATATATATATATATATATATATATATATATATATATATTTGTATTATACTGTAGTTTTGAACATTTATAAAACAACTTAAAATTACAAATAGAATATATACTGTCATTCAAAAGTTTGGACTTAGGTTACACTGTTAAATAGTGATAATATATATATAATATATATATATATATATATATATATATATATACTAAATAGGTTATACTGTAAAATTATTTAAAATGTAAAATTTTATAAAATATTGTTTTAAAAATGTTATATTTTAGATATATATTTTAACAATATTTAAATTTTAAATAATAATAATATTCATTACATCAACATCATATATAGTTTTAGAAAGATCCGATACAGTTCTTACTGTAAATTTGTCTTAATGTCTTTTTTTAAATAATCAGATTTTTAAATAATTACTTAGATATTTATAAATTTAACAGGTTACACTGTTAAATAATAAACATTGTTGTTATTATTATCATTATATACAATACTTTAAAAATATTTAACTAAATATTAATTAGAGCAATATAAAATGTTTTATAATATTTTAGATTTTAGTTAATATTTGAAAGATATTATAAAATATAGTTTTGTGTGTGTGTGAATACAGTGAATATTAAAAAAATTATCAAAAAATAAAACATCCATATTGTCCATATTATGATGGTGTTATGTTGATGTAACGTGTCATCAGTTGATGTATACAACCATTTGTAACTTTGATAAGACAATTTTTGAAGACTTTAGTTATTTTTAAATAAGGATACACCTTAACAAATTCCATAACTCAAAGACTTCAAAATAGTTTTTGATTCATGTTCTTAAAATGACTTTTTGAATAAGATGGTATCAGTAGCCATTCATTTGACACATTTTCATGACTTGAATTTATTTTTATGTCTACAATAAGATCTGTTTCAGTTCTGTCTGCACCTTTTGACAGAAAGTGTAGTTCCCTAACACACTACAAATCAAAAGGTGACTTCACAAAGTACTTTTAAGCCACATTGAGCACACACGCACTCCCCTTTCAACATCTTTAACACAAAAACACGTATCTTGCCATTTCCCCTTCAAATACACACACTCACTGTGATTTTGGCAAAATTGCCATGCTTGACGACCATATAGCTGACGACGTAGCAACAAAGAGAGCGAGCGAGCGATGGATGGATGGGGGGAGATGGGGGTTTTTGTGTGTGTCATTTGGTGAGTGAACATAAGTGGCACTGAGGCGGTAGAAAGGTAGGCTGATGGAGAGGGCGAGGTAAAATTAGACAGCAGAGTGGCCACCTTTCTTTGCACAGCCAGAGACGTCGTCCGAGAACGAATGTGGCCATGAGCCTCGCCATTCAAAATGGAGTTTGGTTAAATAACCTGCAAAAGAAGCACAGGTACCACGGCCAAAATAGATGGGAGAAAAGCACAGAAAGACAGAAGAAGAGGTTGAACACACCCCAGGGAACCATGGGTGAAAAACCTTGCCCAAGGGCACAAGCGAAGGGTAGAGGGGGCCTTCATCCATCCAACTATTCCTCTATTTCTCTTCTCCCTCCATTCTTCAGGAGAATTGTCAGTCAGTGTATTTCCACACAGCCATCCTAATGTTTGCTGACGCTGAGGCACTGTTAGCATCGCTGACGCGCTAGCCGACGACAACACACCTATCTTACAAAACAGCCTTCGATCCTCCGAGAGCAGCACGTATCTTCCTGCGGATTTTTCTCTCCCTCTTGTCACTTTTTCACAGGAACGCTGACATTTGTTGAGCCCACATTAAAACTAGCGCTTAGCCGAATGCGCGAGGTGATAAAATAGAGATGGGAATGTAGAAATTAGGCTGAGGACGAGGGAATACGAGATCTGTAAATTTCTGTGTATTCATCCATGTTTGAATTGTGAGGCCCGCTGTTGATTTGACTCCCTGCCGCACTCGCGCAAGAAGCGCTCGGGTAAATACAACCCGAAGCGTCTCCAAACTGTGATTTTTGAATTCCCAGGCTGCATAAATGACACAAAAAAGAGTGCGTGAGAGAAAGCGATGCAGAACGAGAAAGAAATATAAAGAAGAAGAAGAAGTAGAAAGGAGAGACAAGGGGGGAGGTTGTGGGCATTGCAAAAGTGCCTCCAATATGCGCGGGTCTGAGCGCCCTCCGAGAGGGGCCCCGATCGATACCAACTCGGAGCAATAAAGCTTTCTCCCTGTCATCTCCACAGAATACAAAGCAGAATGGGGGAGAGAAGGGGAGGGTGGTGGTGGAGGGGGGATAGAGGGGTGAAAAGCTGTTCCGCTAGCCAGACCAATTTCCTAACCCTCCCTTCTCCTCTCCCTCCACCTTTTTTAGCCCTCCAACTACTACTACTACCACTATGCACACCACCTTTTCTCTCCCTTTTCACGCATCTTTCCCCGTCTGCCTCGACTCGAGGTGTTGTGTCTGCTTATATTATTAATAGTGTTCGAATAAATAAACTTAATAATTCATCTCCACAGTTTTAACTGGATTGATAGCGGGTGAAAGATTCCGCAGGATCCAGCCCAAATTAAAGAGGCATGCGGAGGAACCGGCCGCCGGGTTGGACGAGCAGGCCAGAACAGGTTTGAGGTCGTAGCCTTAGCTTGTGAGAGAGATGGATGAGCAGGTGAGGAAAGAAAAGCAAGAAAGACGTGAGGTGCAGGCGGCGAGGAAGAGGTCAAATAAGTGTTCTCTTTAATTGAGAGCCAATTTAAGTCCAGTGCAATCGATAAACCTATACACCGAGCAATCTGCCGTCCCCCATAACACATACATCATGCTGTTTAGTTGCTTAGTAGATTCTGTCACAGACGGACAGCGACCCCCAGATGGGATTCGTTCGGATTGGCTCGGCGCTCATTGAACTTGCCGCGCGATTTGGATTTCTGTACATTTTGGCCATAATTATACGCTGCCTCTCTCCACGTCTGAGCCTTCCCTCTTATCTTTTATTAGGAGACAGCTGTGTAAATCTTCTCTTGTCATTCCCTCCTTTTATTGTACGATCACAATGCACCTGCACTCACTTTTCTTCTTCTCCTCTCTTTGTCTCTCTACCCGTCCTGCGTAAACTCATATCTTAATATGGTTCCTGCCACTTTATTTCACCCGTCGTCCACTCCATCCCTCCATCCCTGACACCTCCTGTCGAGGTGAAATAATAGAAGGACAGAGGGTCGGGGTGGATGGACAGAGGGATGGAGGAAGGGTGGAAGCGTTGGCCTCCCTCCCTGTTTTGCGCGTTCCCCCAGGGAGAGTGGTAATAATGGTAGCCATACAGGGGAGGGGGGCGAGAGGAGCGATTATTGTCTTGTAGGGAGTCAGAGGTATCGATCGGCCCAGAAATATGTGGTGCGCGAAAGAGGTACTGTATCGGATATAATATACACTCCTGAGACGGCAGGCGCAGAGGCACACACACACACAATAATACAAAATACCAACCCGGAGACGCTCACGTACACACACAAATACAAAATACACACCGCCGGAGAGGCTTACGCACACTCGAGCACAAATATATTTACGTAAATCCGCTCTTAAAACGCATGCAGCTAAGATGCACTCGAAACACCACACACACAGCTAGAGGCCAAGAAAATATTACATGCTATCTGAAAACACACAATACACTAATACGGATGATTCATATGAGCTAAAAAGCTCTTCAAATTGCATTAAATTGCATTTACGGAAGTGTTTTGTTAAGAACAGAAAAACATAATTTTGACCTCAGAAATACCCCTAAAATGCATGTTGGTTAAGTCCACTACATGGTATATTTCAATTAAACTATCTGGTCTGAATTTGTGTTGCATTCCTTTTTGAAGTGTGTATTACTATTTAAATGAGGATATTTGTTTGTCAGAACAAGAACAAACCAACTTATTACTTGGAGCCAGAACATTTCAGGTTTTTAGTTTGATTATCACATACACGCTCACACACACATATACACACACACATGCAGGTCTTTCACTGCTGTTGCCTGGCAACGTGGCTAGGTGTCCTATTGGAGAGCTGTGCTGTCCAGTGATGTCATGACCGCAGCTGACCAGCACTGATGCACACGCTGTAAAGAGAGAGAGAGATAGAGGGGAAATATACTGAGCGACAACGGCCTCGAGTTACTATAAAGTTTTGTTGTAGCATTTACATTTCTTTTGAAATTTTAAAAATATAATATATAAATAAACATAGACCTAATTGTAGATATATTTACATACCACAAATTATATATATATATAGTGATGCAACTTAATGTATTGTTAAAACATTTCATGTCTGAAGTGAATTATGAATACAAAAGCTTGGGAAGTACATGTTGCAGCTTATTAGTATATTTCGGTTACGGACAGAGAAAAAGTGTGAAAAAGGTCTACTTTTTTACCTGTACCCTCCATTGTTCTGCTCCATTGTCTTTAAATCAGGTCAACAACCCATAAGATTTAACACCCTAACCTGCCTCTGCATCTCTCCTTGAGTCAAGGGGGAGTCACTGCTGTGCTTGAAGTATGGGAAGGTGTGTGTGTGTGTGTGTGTTTGCACTGCATCTTTAGAGCACTGTGTTTGTTGAATTGGTGTTGCATTAGTTTTGTTTTAAGCAATATTCCTGGTTAAAGCACTGTGGATGGTGACTGTGGCATGTTCAGAATTATCACAGAGAACATGTCTGACATACTTTAATTTGTACAAAAAAAAAAGTGTTGGGCAGTTTTGCACTTACAGTGAAAGTAAATGATTAGCCTCATAGACTTCCATTGTAAGTTCATTGTCATACACGTTTGGTTTATTTGTTAAGCCAGAAATAAATGTTCCAATATGAGCTTCATGTAGTAACATGCAAATTAAGACAAAAATATTATTTATTGTGTCATATTATGCTAATATTATATTAATAAAATATATATATTTAAATAATAAATGTTATAAATATAAATAATACTATGATTTTAATAATAAATATTAAGTAATAAAGTAAAATTAAGTGATAATAAAAATATATAATAAATAAAAACCTTAATGGATTGGGTAACACTTACAAATATAAATTTAAGGGTTGAATCAGGAATTAAAAAATTGCAGTTTATCACTTTTTACACTGTACTGTGTGAGGTAAAAGTTTTGATTTAAATTGATTTGTTAAAATAAATGTAAGTTGGTGATTTATGGTTTTGTGGCTTGGATATTTGACAGATAAAATATGTTAGTGTAACAAAACCAAATATTTTAAACACAAAAATTTCATAAGCATATTTCTGTCTTAAGTGTTAAATGTTGTCGTGTAGTACTATGTACATCTTGGCAATAATATCAAACCAAAAATTATGGCATAAAGTATTTTTTTTTTAGCTTTTTATAATAACTTTTTTTTTTTAACCTTCACATTAAAATCAGACTCAAGCAAAGACACATACATGTGTTTGTGTACCCGTCGTTTGGCACCTAATTACATCTAAACTAATTGGGGCAGCGCAACTAGTCTGTGATCAGCGGGCCACCGTTATTTATAGAGCCGTCCCTGCGAGAAACGCCGCCTCCTGTTCCTCCGAGGCAGACGTACCCCTCACTGGCCTCCCCAAAGGTCAAGGGGGGCAAGACCAGGGGGAGGGGGAATGAGGGAGGGTGCGCAGCGGACTGACCCTTGACCTTAACACACGCCACCCAGCATCCCTCTTTCAGTCCCTCGCATGGACACACACACACACCCACGCGCCGTCTGTCACGGCCCTGACAGGCGTTACTGAGAAGCTTCGGGGGCACATAAAAGGGGGCCCGAAAACTTGCTAAACCCCTGACCGTGACCCTGAGCAACACACACACATATTCACAAGACAGACCCATTATGAGCGCTGGGGTAAAAGGCTTAAACTAGAGGACACATCAACTGTCCTGTGGCTAAATCAGTGTGTGTGAGCGGTCTGTGCGGTGAAGAAGTGTGAAAGTGTGTGTATGCATTTTCAAAACAAATGCAAGCAGGTGAGTGATGGTTGTATAGCTTGGATATTACACGGTTAAATCTTTAGCGTGACACAAAACTCAAGGTTTCAAACAATTTGTTGCATTACTGCATAAAATTCGTAGTATTATTAGTAATATTTGTACAATGTACAAACAATATTTTTGAATCAGAAACACTGGCAATAATATTAAACTAGAAATATTAAACTATTAAACTAGATTAAGGGTAGACAATAGTTCGCGACTGAAAACGAGGTTGTGAAGAGTAGACATTTTAATTGTTTATCTGATTCAGCATTTAAAGTAAATTTTATTATTATGTTATAATATTTCCCGATGACAAAAAAAAAAAAAAAAAAAAAACAAGTATTGTTAAAATTAGTCGTTTTCAGACCTCGTTTTCAATTACGGCGACCGTCCAGAATAATGTCTGTTAACGTTTAAATGGCGCCACGGTTAAAAACTCTTAATAATATAATTGTTTCTCTCTTAAACATAATTTACTCTGAACATAATGGCTTTCCAAATATAAAAAGCTCAACCAGACGTAAAAAAAAAGAAACGTTAAATTAAAAACCAGAGGAAGAAGTTGAATCAAACGATTGTGATATCGTTCATTCGCTTGTGTAGCGAGTGATTTAGTTTAGTAAGCATTTCTAAGCAGAACCTAGCTGTATAGATTGGAATTAAGCACATGTAAAATGTAAAGTTACCATGAGGAGAAAGTTGAAAGGTGGAAATATCAGGAAAACGTCCGTTCGATAGGTTAAGTCTCCCGTGCTGGTCACCTTTTTAAACTCAAACCTATTTAACCCTAAAAAGCAGCTTTGTTAATCAAAGCCATAATATTTAAATATGTGAAATGAACAGGACAAAACGTCGAAGTAGAAAAAAATCACCAGAAATCGATTTGTAAAGCCGCCTGTGAAGCAGGGATCATGTCTGATTCTTAAAGGCACTGCTGCCCTCTTGCGGTTCATTTGCGCTACTACAGTTTCATTTTCGCTGGGCAGATGTGGTAATTTTAGCGCATTGAGAACAAGCAATGGAAAAGAGAGGCGTGTGAAGAGCGAAAATGAGATATACATGTTTTACGTTCTTGTGATGAGCACTTTCCAGCCACCCCAGCACTTTCTCATGTTGTCTTAAGAGCTGTCTCTCCCTCTCTCTCTTCTTTCTGCCTCCTTCTTTCTCAACACTGAACTACACCACTTCAAACCAGTCTTGAGAGCTTCCCACAACAAAACAACACAGAATAACCACCCTTTTACCTGATATCTGTCTCTAGATAATAACTTTTTCCTTTTTTGTGTGAGCGTTCACCCGTACCCGCGTTCAGAGCTGTCAGAGGAAGTGTAGGGGTGACATACAGTGGTGTTTGGGGGTGGAGAGAAAATGTGGGAGGGAGGTGAGGAGAGAGTGACTGTGTGAACCCATATCTCATTCATTCTTTCATGTCACAATTAAATGTAGTTGAACTAGGACGGCCGAACACTTTTCAAGCTGAAAGTTTGAGTCAATAGCTTTGTTTTGGGTATGGAATCTAATATTCAAATAATAGTATGAATATTCACTCTGTAATTTGCATAAATTGATCATTGAGAGCAGGGATTGGTGCGCTCGTTAGGGTGGCGTGAGCTGGACTGAAGTATTGCTCACTGATAAACCTCGGACAGACGCAGACAGGAGGCAGTGGTTTATTTATAAAATGGCGTCTACGGCGAGATGACTGAATTCCAGGTAAGTCAGTGTCTTTCTCTCTCGCTTTTCCTTCCCTCTAATGATCTCTCGAGAGGGGGCCGCAAGGTTAATTAACTTCACCTTCGCTAACAGACTCTGCTAATGAGAGGACATCAAAACCAACTGGACTGAGGCCAAAAGTAATGAAATGTCAGGAGCAAATCTCTAGAGGAATGCAAGAGACTTGAATATCAGTGTGTGTGTTTGTATATGAAGTGTAGTGTATGCTGGAGGCCTGGTGTATGCAAACAAACTGTACATGCTCCCATTACAGTTTAATATACAAGAATATTAAAGAGATGAGGCAATACGTATGAAAAACCAGTGGAGTACATATTATGCAGCTTTTCTATACTTAAGGTCACTCTATAACCAGAAAAGCTCCAGGTGTTTCAGTTCTGTTAGATTACAAATACATAAACCACAACCCAACAGTACAAAAAGCCAGATGTTGTTAGAAAATATGAGTTTGTAGATTTGAATGTGATGTGAGGAGCTCTACTGTGTTTTTACTGGACTGGTTTAAGGATATACTGTTGTGAAGTAAGCTGTCATCAGGGCAGTTTTGCTGTGTCTGCATTCGCTCTAGTGCTTTACTCCGTGTTATAGCATCAAAAATAATGAAAGAAAGTCATTAACACACTTTTGAGGCCTTTATCTGTGTTTGAATCACAACCTTAGGCTGATTTTGTTTATTTTTTCGAATATTGTTTTTCCACAACAGTACACCTACATAACCACAGGCAAAACATAAATCTTATTATCTTAAATAATACTTATTCTATCATTAACTAAAAATAAAAATTTTTTGTTATTCATTATTTTACAGTAACAACCCTTCTGAAATGAAATCACACGCAAGTCACATGTCTCTTAAATTATTAAAGTGAAAAATGTAATTATAGCTTAAAATAACTTGCCTAAAGCTATAATTGAAATCTAAATGGAGTCAAATGTAATTTAATTAAATAAGGTAATTTCATATTCATAATCAAATTGTCATTACAAACACACACATATACATGACATACTGTGTGTGTGTGTGTGTGTGTGTAAACGTATATTATGTATAGTACACTTATAATACATGACTTGTGTTTTTTAGATATACAGATCAGTTTTATCAATGAATTAATAGGTGCATTTTAAAAATACAATTTGAAAAAAATGCTTTCATTTTTCGAACATGATTTGTAAATGTGTTTCCCTTTGTCAGTTTTATGCCCTTTAAGAAGATGTGACTGATGCTAATTGATTGAGATTTTCCAAGAATATCTCTCACGCTGTCGTTCGGTGTGTGTGTGTGTGTGTGTGTGTGTGATGAGAGTGAGTGGAAGGCCACACGGTTTAAACAGGAAATGGGGGTGACACTACACTGACTCACACAGCACAGAGGTTTGTGGGTAATACTGACACAGAATCCACTGCATGTGTATCAACCTTCACGTTCACGCTATTTTATATTTCATAACAGTGTCATCGGAATGATATTTCCATTTAAGCTTTGTGAGGTTTATGGTTAATTAGTCATGTTTGTTGTGTCCTTCGAGTAAAAAGGTCAGTCATTTCTAAAATTAACTACAGGCTTTCAACGAACATATAGCGATCATGTAAAATGCCTTTTATTCTACACAGCTGAAAACAAATATTGTGCAAACAGAATTTTTATATCGATAAAAATAATAATTCTTTATATGTGTCAAATAGGCTTCTGAAAATAAAATGCAAAAAAATATTTTAACCATCAAACATGTTAAATAATATTTATTTTCAATTTTTAACATTGTTATGATGATATATTCAGTATAGTAATATATTGTAAAATAAGACTATAAAACAATAAGCTGGCTGTAATTGGCTGATATGGACTAAAATGTGAAGACAGATTTTATGATCATCAAATATAATGTAATGCACCTTACAAATGTTACTATTTGAAGTTATGAAAACCAAACACACTTTAATATTTCTCAAAGTAACACACAACCCAGACTAGAAGACAAAAATCAGGACATTATACATTAAGTTTCTGAAACACATTGCGTTGTGTAATTTAAATTATGAAATCCATTATATGAACACAATACACTGGGGTCTATTTTTAAATACTTTTTTTTAGAGTGCAGTGTTACGTTTTCTTTATTCTACATCTACATACATCTTTCAAGTGTCTCTATATTTATTTTTACTGTTTATTATATCACAGCCTCATTGAACCATGTATCATGATCAACCACACTTTTGCTATGAAGGTTTCTTGAGGTTTATGGTTGATTAGAGATCATAAAAGTTCTTTATATTACATCATACAGCAGGTTCTTCAGATCAGAGTTTTGCATTCATGCAGCAGAGCATCAATGGTTTTTTTATAGAAAATGAGAACGAGAAACTCTTTGTGGGTCTCAAAAGAGTTCCTGGAACCTTTATTTTTAAGACAGAAGGGTCTCGAGTCTGATGCTCAGATGAAGGAAGTGCCAGGCACTTTTATGCAACCAGCACGTCATATTCGCCTCTAGGCCTTTCGTGGCTTTGCATCATTACAAAACAACTCGGTGGCACTTTGACTGTGATTTACACTGTGCTTACGATCACAATCTCTGGTTCACCTCACCCGTGTGATTGTCTGGAAGCAGGTGATCAATCTTTTCTTTCATTTCCACTCATTTGACTATCAATATCAGTGAGTAATTCATCTTAATTTAGTAACTCACTCGAATGAGGTGGCGGAGGAGGATGGAGGTTTCGTTTGCTTCGGTTGGAAAGTGACTTTAATTTGACTTTGCCTTCTATGACTAAAGCAAGTGAAAATTGTGAACCACTAAAAAAAAAAAAAAAGGCGCCCACGGCCGGCGTAGTGGCATATAGAGTGAAGGAGCGGTTCTCATCGAGTGATCGGAGGACAAAGAGAGTTGAGCAAAAAACATTCCGGTGAGTCACAAACACACGACCTGCAGTAACTCATAATGCATCACTAGTCACTAAAATACAGCTTCTTCTAATATTACTTGAATATCAGGTTTAAAATGTTGCTTTGCATGTGTGTGATTATTTTGAATTGGTCAGTGATTGTTTGTAGTGGACGTTTAGTTGAAAGGCTTGAGAATGACTTTTCTTGACTCGTCCAATTATTTTTAAACATTCATGCATTTAAGTTCTGATCAATTTCAGTGTTTAATGAAACGTTTTTAATAGTGAGGTTTGGTGTCTAATTGAAATGTTTAATAATATGCTGATAGAAAGAAAGCGTTTTCACTCAAAAAATTATTTTTACACTTCAGTTATGTAATTTACTTGAGACTTAAGTTGCTGAAACTGGAGTTTTGATTTTATTTTATTGCATTTATTTTGACATAAAAATGTATTTAAATTTACTAAATGCAATTCAGCAAAACTGTGTTGTAAAAAAAACTTTTTCCATTATTTTTAATTTTTTTTTATAAAACATCATTAGAGGATGTTTAATAAGAAAAAAAACATTTCCAAATTTGACATTTATTTCAATGTTACTTGCCTTTTGTTTTTATCTGTAAAATTTACTAGCAATTTCTGAGTAAAATTTGGTTCCCCTCCTACATTTTTTTAGTGCATATAAATCTACATTTTTAGTTACATTTATTAATGTTTGTATAATAACTGTTCTTGTTTATATGAATGCCTGTTAACTTTTCTGCTTGTTTACACATTCTAAAATGTTCTTATTTTAATTTTGCGTTTCTTTCTTTTTGCTAATTGACATGATTGCTTCCATACAAATAATCCTTATGATAGATCAGATGTTCAGCGTACATGTTCCAGTCTTGTAATATGAACTTAGTTAACATTAAGTAAACTGGACAGGGAAATCAATTTGTTCTTGGAAATGGCCGTGTAGATGGTCTGAGGTGGCCATCAATTTCACGGTGAGTAAGAAAGAGAAAAGCTGTTATCCTCCTGCGAAGTGCAACACGTGCTCTCGCGGGATGAGATCCTCTCCTGTCCACATTAACAGCTATTGCGGGTGTGTTTGTGTTTGTGTGTGTGTGTACGTGAGTGTGTATCTGTATGAATGATGGCGTGCAGGATGGGACATGCCCCTGCATCCCTGCTGCTCTCTGGGAGGCGCAGGTGCTGTATTAGGATGAAGAGAGTGTCAAACAGGACCAAAACAGAATGAAATAGAAAAGTAAAGGACAAAGGAAAGACAGATAGAGCAGTCGAGCTGAATTCTGTGCTGATGGAAATTGACTTTTGATGCTAAGGTGTCTGTTTTGATAATTAGATGTTTTGGTTTGATTGTTATCTACTGTTTGGATGAGGTTATTAATATTATGATTTGAATCATATTTTAGATTATGTTAGATGTCATATTATTGTATTATATTTTATAATGTTAAAATATATATTTTGGTTAAAGTTCAATTAAATAATCTGTCTTTTTGAATGTATTATATGATATTTAGAAATGCTTATTTAAAAATTATTTTAAAGTTTAAAAAAAAAAAAATTCTGTAGATGGCAAATATATGAAAATTAGGATTTCATTCTAGATTCCTTAAAAATCTAATTTAAAACAAATGCATGACTTCATATTGTTTTATCAAACTGTGTTATTTTAGTAAAGTAGTTTTTATTCATAAATAGTTAAATAGATATTTCAAAGAATTATGTAAAATAAAATAAAAAACACATATTGCTTTTATTTATTTTATAAATATTCTTCAGCATGTCCAAATGTGTAATTCCGGTAACAAAAACAATGTTGTATTTATTTTATGCAATCTTGCAATTTTGTGCAAATGTGTCATAAAATGACAGTAAATTAACTGGTTTCAGCACCTACAATAGACATTTAAATGTTTAAACCCATGACTCCTCATGATGAATGCGGTTGATGATATAAGCTGCATAGATTGACAGAAAAGCTTTCAAAGCTAATGCCAGAAGTGTTTTCAGTCTGTCTCTATCTGTCTCTGTTTCAGTAGATATCAGGATGTCTAAAGCCGTCGAGGAAGACAAGATGGGGACTGAGCTTCCAGTGGACAGTACAGGTAAAAATCAATATTACCAATGATTACTGAAGGTCTGTGTGAGCCTGAATGCTTTAAGAAGTAGTAGAAATGTGTTATGTTGTCTATAAAATCAATCCATAAAATCAGTATAATTATTGTTATTAGTATGTGAAATCATGAGGTTTATGTGAAGGTGTGATGATATTGTTGGAGAGAAACACTGCATGTGTAAGCGTGTTTTATCATGATTGTTCCTAGGTGTGTGTGTGTGTGTGTGTAAGTGTGATGAGATTTTCTTTTGGCATAATTCTCACATTTTCCACTTGGTCTGAATCACACACAGAACACTTTAGTCAGCCGTGGCCCCAGTCTGACACACACACACACACACACACACACACACACAGACAGCAGCATACAGTAACACAGGTTAAACGCTCCATGGTATTCCAATAATGCAGTGCCTCTGGCTAACCAGACCACGCTTTTGTTGATGTGAGGGCCGGAGCCTGAGGCACTATTCTGACCTGATGTGTCCTTCATGTGTGTGTGTGTGTGTGTGTGTGTGTTTGTGTGTGTTTCTACAGACTCTGAGAGGAACAGTCCAGAAGCCAGCGATCAGGTGTGTGAACATCTTTTAGTGCATGTTTTTTTCTTAGTGGCTCGATGTCAATGAATGTGTTTTAATACAAAAAAGAAAGACGTTCATGAGAGGTTCTCCAAAGAAACTTAACCATCTAGATCAGGGTTGTCAAAGATTTGATTGTGAGGAAAAACAAAATACATATATATAGCTTATGTGGCAAAAGATGCTAAAAACCATTTACGTATGTTCATAGAATCAGTATCATTAACCAGCAGATCAAACCTTTCTTTTAATAACAACACGCAGCGTTCGTCATTTGCAAATGTCATCCCAGGTGAATGCAGGGACAGTCCCGTGGCTAACATGTTCATTTTCCCTCTTTGAAGTTTGTTGCTTACTGCATTAACAGTATGGATAAATACAATAAAAAGTGTGATGGTTACACAGTGAATGAATATTGAACAGTGTATTAATGCTGATACATCCTTAAAAATAAAGGTTTGTTTTCGTTGGTGGTTCTATGCAGAACCTTAAATACCCATAGAATCTTTCCATTGCAAAAAAGTTTCTTTATAGTGGAAAAAGTTTCTTTAGATCAACATTCACACCAAGAAAATAACAGTGCTTTTAAGAACAGATCACTGAAAGGTTCTTTGAGGAACCTACAATGCTGCTTCTATCACTGCAGAAACACACTTTTAGAACCTTTATTTTTCGGAGTGTTGATGGTTCCATATAGAATCTTTAAGATTATTTATAGTGGAAGTTCTTTAGAATATTAAAATGTTTTTGTCACACTTTTAATAATAATAAATGGTTCTTTTATGGCACTGTTGCAAAAACCTTTTGTAACATTTATTGTTAAGAGTGAGAACCAGACCTCTAATTCAACACACAGTTACTTTTTAAGCCTAAAATTGTGATATGTTCTGTTTTAGATTATTTATTCTACCTAAAGTTATCTAGTTGTGGCCAGTGAGATTAATTCATTTTCCCCCTAATCAATTTTCCCCGTCTCATTCAGACCCAGCCGATGAAAACAAGTCCTTTCTGCCTGTCTCCTGCACCCAGCAACACAAAGGTGTGTGTGTGTGTGTTTGTGTGTGTGTGTTAATGCCTAATTATTTAGTTACATCCATTTTTGCTATGGATGCCCTCAGGAAATTCTCTGTTAACATTGTAATATGCAAATGAGATTCCTTTAGTCATTTTGAGCTGCATTCCTAACAAGATGCCAGACAAGATACATGAGAGAGAGAGAGAGGGAGGGAGAGAGAGTTGACGCATCAACGATGTTTATTAGGAGATGGATCAGTCAGAAGTGAGGTAAAAAGAGACGGATCGACCAGAGCAGGACAGTTGTAGTTAGCAGAGAGATTCTGGATGGATATTTACATGACTAAACGATTTGAACTGCTTCTCTTCTCTTAAATCGGTGAGTAATCAAATGAATAACTGGAAGTGTGTGTGTGTGTGTTTACACATGGAAATGGACTTTGTGTGTGGTTTTTGTTTTTGTCAGGAAAAGACATGAAGTGGTTGTTGGTGTAATCGGTCGTTGACATTTAGTAATGGCAATTTGCATATCAGTTACAAAACCAGCTGTACCAGTAACAGATGATTCACTGTTCATTTCATACTGATAAGGGAATCAAAATGAATAGTGCTATTTTTAGTCTTAGTATTAAGTGCATTTTTTATGGATTTATGATCATTAAATTAAAATACTTTTACGGATGCTGCATTTGATAAACAAATAGTACTAAAAATATTTTTTATTTGTTTTATATTGCAAGATGCATTTTTGTGTGTGTTTTATATCGTTGCTGTTTATGTGATTTTCTGTGTTAGTGTATTATATTATTAGTGTCTATGTGAGGTTTTAATATATACATATACACAGATTGATATTTATGAATGTGTTTGATAGGTGAAAGCCGAGGAGGCCGCTGAGATGACCAGTGTTCACGCTCCTCCAGCTCAGCCGGCTCTGCCACACACACAACTCATGCTCGCAGGCAGTCAGCTCGCCGGGGTATGAGCTCACACACACACACACACACACACACACAGGTCTGCGTGATGAGACCTGTAGGCTAGTGAAGATTTTAAAAACACAATATTGGACATTTTTGAGCGGAAACAAAACAGCACTATGCTGAAATTAACATGTATTTCATTGTCTCATTTTAATTTTTCTCACTTGTCAAGTGGCCAGTGCCCTAAATTAAAATTTTTAAAAAGTCAAAAAGTAAAAAAAAAAAGATTCTCAGCACCGCCAAGATTTTAAGTGCTAATTTTTTTAAAATTAAATATAATAAATGATACATTTAATGAGTTATGATCAAAAAATGATCAGTGGCATTTTTACAAAATTAAACATTTCAATTATATATTTTTATTAAACAAATTACACGTTTTATACATGACTTTCCCTTTTTCTAGTGCAACAAGCAGCGACAACTGTAAATAAATTATGAATACACTGTAAAAAATACACTGTAAAAAAGTTGTATGATTGCCGTACATTTTATAAGAGAATACTATTTCAGTCTTTCCACTTCAGATTGTTTACTTCAATGTGTTACTTTCCAATTCTTTGTGAAGTTTACTAGCAATTTCCAAGTGAAAACACTGGCTTTGTGGCACTTCAACTAAACTAGTAGTGCACTAGTTAAATAAATTATTTTTGTTTTCTATATTATGTAATAATTAATCGCAGTGAAAACAAATATAGATATTATATGGATACAAACAGTGGAACATACCTGGCAACACCAAGGTCATGGTTTGGATTCCCAGGGAAAGGAAGAATAAAATGTGTATCTTGAATGTGATGTTAAATATAAAAGCATCTGCAAAATGCATAAATGTAAATAGATAAATGGATCTCTCTTTTGCTCTCTTTCGCTCTCTCTTTTTTTGTTCTATGCTTGTATTAACTAAATGCTACTACATGCTTTTGCTGTGGATGTCATCTTAGGCCCTGCTTGCTTAAGAGAAAGTGCTCCAGACGCCGCCTTTTCTGCTTGGTGACTCTGTTCTTTTCTCCACCTTTTCTCTTCATCCCTCGCTCCTGTCCTCCCTGTCTTCAGCTGGCCGCTCTCCTCCCTGCACAGCAGCAGCTGTTGTTGCAGCAGGCTCAAGCGCAGCTGTTAGCCGCAGCCGTGCAGCAGTCAAACGCCGCGCATGCCGCCCACGCAGCCGCGGCGGCCAATCAGCAGCAGCAGACGCAGCAGCAGCAGGCCAATCAGGCAGCAGCACAAGCCCAGTCTCATGCCAAACCAGAACAAGCTCCCCCTCCACTTTTGTCACAGCCTATCCAGCTCACTGCCCAGGTACCTTCAGCGCTGCGGTTGTAGGTTTTCAGGAAAGCGCAGGCCAGATTTGCATTTTCCTGTATTCCAGTTCCAAGAACATTCCCAGTTAAATAAACTTCTGTAGCATGCAGCCAGTTATGAACAGAATATAAGAAAATGTAGTTTGTCCATTAGTTTATAAATAATTAAATAAATTATTAAACATGTTTACATTGGAAACCTTGCAATTTAAATATTTAATAAATATATAAGTTAATAAAACTACTTAAATTTTAAAAAATGCTAATGTAAAAATAAGTGAATTTTGTTATAGTTTTAATATTAAATTATTATGTTGTTATTTAAATGTGTTTAATACCATTTAAGTATAATTTTGAATAAATGTTTTTCATTTATATTATAAATATTTTTTTATTTATTTATATGTATAATCCTAATACAAAACAAGCTCATTTTATTATAGTTTAAATAATTTAAATATTTAAATATTTTATTATGTTATATTACTTATGTAATAATATTAGGCTATTAAATGTATTATTAATAAATAAATAACATGCTTACAATGAAAGCCTTGCATTTATACTGCATCTAAATATTTAATAGATATATAAAATAAATCATTTGAAAAAAATCTTAATACAAAAATAAGAAAATAAGTTTTATTATAGTTTTAATAAAATTTAAGTTATTTTATTATTTTGTTATTTCACTGTATTTAATGTAATTTCTATTATGCATTTCAAGTATTTAATTAGTTTTTTATAATTAAATTATTGTACTGATATGTTGTTGTTTAAATGTATTTTTAACACAATTTGAATGTAATTTTGAATGAATGTTTTTACCTTATTTTATAATTTTTTATTTAATTATATATATATACAGTGTATTCAGTTAAATTCACTTTTAATGCATTTATATTATGCAAATACATTTGGAATATATAGTCATATATAGTCAGTCATTAACAGAATGTAAAATGAGACTAGAGTTCAAATATTAAGTAAACTGAAGTAAAACACAGATTGAGATTTACCTGAGCCAGCTGTTTCTGAAGCTTGTCTTTGTAGAATAACTGGATCTTTTCTCTTTCTCTTTTCACATTTCTTTATTTCATCCTCATAAGCTCTCTGTCTGTCTCTGCAGGACATTCAGCAGTTTCTGCAGTTACAGCAGCTGGTCCTGATGCCCGGGCATCCTCTACAGTCTCAGTTCCTGCTTCCTCAAGCCCAGGCTCAGCAGGGACAGCAAGGTGAGACCCCCCTGTTCACACATTAGTCCATTATTTGCCTATGGGGTCTCTGTCACACCAGTAACATTTGTGTGCACTGATGTCTTTAGTGAGAAACTGTCATTCATGCTCTTTCAGGTTTGCTTTCAACATCGAATTTGATTCCACTACCTCAGCAGAGCCAAGGGAGCCTCCTGACCTCCCCACCTAGACTGGGCCTTCAAGCACAGGTATGAAGCATCAAGTGGTGTCCAGTTATCATCTCAGTAATAAATATATATGTTTCTTGTTTTTTATATCGGTGTTAATGGCAGTTTTCAACAGTTGAATTAAATAATGAGTCAACAAGAAATAGGGGGTCGAGCACATTGCTTTAGGAGATACAGTATGTGACGCAGTGTGCTCTGCTGTTTGACAAATGTAAAATTGTTGCATTTCATGTATACATTACCATTCTAAAGTTCAGAGTCAGTAAGATGTTTATTGAAAGTATTGGTTTTAAGGTAGAAGTCTCTTATGATTGCTAAGACTGCATTTGTTTGATTAAAAATACAGTAAAAACAGTAATATTATTACAATTTTAAAAAACTGTTTTCTATTTGAATATATTTTAAAATGTATTTTATTCCTGTGATTGAATCTGAATTTTCAGCATCTTTTGTTTAGTATTGAGGGTGATTTGTTGTTTTTGAAATTGTTCTAATATGCTGATTTGCTGCTCAACAAACATCTCTGATTAATATTAATGTTGAAAACAGTTGTGCTGCTTAATATTTTTGAAACCATGATCATTTTTTTTTAAAAAGTGGAAAAAAAACAGCAGCATTTATTTGAGAGATATATATATATATATATATATATATATATATATATATTTTTTTTTTTAATCAATTTAATGCTTCCTTAAAACTATTAATTTAAACAATTTAAAATCTTACTGACTCCAAACTTTTGGAACGTTAGTGTATATTGCATACTTCTACAAGTATGCTTTAGTATGCCAGAGTCTAGATTTGTTCCCTTTCAGCTCTAAACAGTGGGAAAAGATAGGGGTAGACATCCATATAATGTGAAACTTGAGGGGAATCTTTTGTAATATGTTTGAAATGGAAGCGCTGTCTGTCGTACACTACACCCGTGTTTGAGAAAGTAGTGTGTTTCCCCAATCTGTGCTGTAGCATCATCTTGACGACAGGCTGTGGTCATTGCAGAGGGAGAAGAGCGTGGAGAGCGTCGTGAGCTCCGCCCCCTCCTCAGCCCCGCCCATGAGCTCTGTTCCCACGGTGACACCTCACGCCGAGGAGCCCAGCGATCTGGAGGAGCTCGAACAGTTCGCCAGAACCTTCAAACAGAGGAGAATTAAACTGGGCTTCACACAGGTGTGTGTGTGTGTGTGTGTGTGTGTGTGTGTGTGTGTGGTGATCTCCGATATTTTCTGTCACAGTTCAAAACATGTTTTTAAAAATCTAAACTTTCTTTCAAGACACTTTTTTTTGACATGCAATTAATAAATACAATGAAATTATTGAAATAAACAATACTTATTTATCATAATTATTTATATGATTATTTATAACAATTAAGGGAGGCATTTTAATGTTACTAAATAACAAATGTATTTATTTTAATTTATTTAATGCCATTTTAATACAGCTTTAATGCATTTAAATTGTTAGTAAATATTTAAAATATGCAACCGTCATCTTTTTTTGTAATGAAATAAAAAATACTTTATATATTTGAAATGATTTGATAACAGCTTTATGCAAGTTTGAATTTTTAATAAATATTTAGAATATGAAACTTTTTTTTATTGAAATAATATTTATTGTTTATTTCTATAGTCTATATTAATTTTATGTATATTCCAATTTATTTTTGTTACTTAATTTTTTTATATATGTATATGTATATAATTAGGAGAGGCATTAGCTTACATTACATTTTTCATTAGCTTTTTAAAGATTGTAATTAAATTTATTTATTTATTTATTAAATACGAAATTTAATTTTTTTATGCATTAATTTAATGCATTATTTAGAATCATTTTCTTTATTGATTATTTTATTTTTTTTAATCACATGGGATACCAGCTGTACTGTTATTTTTCCAAGAAAGTTTGCAAAAAAAGGTCTAAACCCATAACATGGATGCAAACAGTTGGCCCAATGAGAAATGTAGCTGTAATTATGCTCTTCATTGCTGATCAAATAAATGAGGAGTTGCTTTGTGAGGAAATAATACATTTCTGTCTGGATGAGATTAAAATCTTTAGAGGATTTGCTGTAGATTTTCTCAGAGGATATGTTATAAAGACCACATAAGTTGGTATCGAAATAACATATGTATGTGAAATGTAAACTGACCTGTCCTCAAGGTAAAGCAGTCCTGTCCGCATAGAGATAAATGAATAAAACAAGTGAATGATAACTCTTCCTGCAGGGGGACGTGGGTATGGCCATGGGTAAACTCTACGGCAATGACTTCAGTCAGACCACCATCTCACGCTTCGAGGCTCTCAACCTCAGCTTCAAGAACATGTGCAAGCTCAAACCCTTGCTGGAGAAATGGCTGAATGATGCAGGTGTGTGTCCTTTTGCCTTTTCACAAAAGCATTCCCTGTGATTCATGTTACAGTAAGGGTGTGTTTTTTTTCTGTGTGTAACAGAAACTATGGCGATAGACAACATGCTGCCGAGCCCCAGTTCACTGTCCTCACCTCTGCTGGGCTTCGAAGGCTTGCCTGGACGCCGCCGAAAGAAACGCACCAGCATCGAGACCAACGTCCGCATAGCCCTGGAGCGCAACTTCATCTCGGTTAGACGCACACATCAACACATCACATGTAGCAAGATTTTTATTTTCTTTCCACAGAAATCGTTTCTCGTTCACATGACTTGGGTCATTCTGTACAGCACAGCTCAGCTTCAGAAATGACCTCTTTTTTGCTGTCTCGTGATAAAAAATAATATATTGGTTTTTGAAAATGCTGATGCCTTTTTTTTAGTTTTCTCTCTGGAGTCTCAGAAGTCTGCCGCAACCTAATTTATTGCAATATACAGTATAAGAATTATATCACCACATCAAACCTCTTATAAATCTGGCATGATTGTAGAAATATTACTTAAACATTTTTATGTATTAGATATTAAATTATATGCATTAAACCTGTAATATCAGTTTAGTAAGTATAGTAATTTGATAGTGGTTCCCAGCTAAGGAAAAAGAACAAATAAAGAAAGAGCATAATATTTTTTATAAATAAATTACAAAATAATTATAAAATAAAATGATATATATTATAATTATATATAAGATTATCTTGTTTATTACATCTTATTATAAACTGCTTGTGATGTTGTTCATTTTAAGGTTTAATGATCAAATATAATACCAAAATATAATAAAATATTATTCCAAAATATAATATATAATACAATGTAACCATAATCATAATTTTTTATGATATGCGATGATAAGTTATTTGGATAAAATAAATAAATACAAACAACAAAATAAAACAATATTCCATATATATATATATATATATATATATATAATTATGCATTTTATGTTATTGCAATGCTTGCAATCTTTATTTGTAAGTTGCTTTGAATAAAGTAAAATAAAATGTTCTTAGTTTGTACGTTTATTTGGATTGAATTAACAAATAAATATTTAAAATAAAAAATACAAAATAATAATGTTTATTGCTTTACACAAGAAAAACAAGTAGCATTAGGAGTTGGTGAATCTAAAAACCAAAAGGAGAGTAAACCCAAACTACAGCCCTTTCAAGATCATGTCAGTGTTTTATACCACACAATACAGATTCATTAATCCCCAAGTTGTAAGGCTGCACATGCGTCACAAAAGCACTGCATCACACTTCTTTTCTGGTAAGCACCACACCTGTGTTGGTAAGACTGGTGTGTTTTTCCGAGGAAACCCAAGATCAAGTCAAGGCAAACAGCCAATACACTTGAGGAGCTGTTTCTTTCTGTTTCCGAGTAACTCTGCTTGTAAGAATTATGGTCAGTTCCTAAATGTTCTCAAGGGTTCAACAAATCTGTATTTACATGTTGCTCAACTGCTTCTTTGATTTATGTCTACATCAACATGAAATAGTTTGGGGGTGAAACCTGGCCTTGGTCCAAGTGTTTTTGTCATATCTCATGTACTCATGCACCTCGTCTCACCCCCAGAACCAGAAGCCTACCTCTGAAGAAATCCTGCTGATGGCCGAGCAGCTCAACATGGAGAAAGAAGTCATCCGAGTCTGGTTCTGCAACCGGCGGCAGAAAGAGAAGCGTATAAACCCCAGCAGCGCCACCCCTCCTCTGCCCAATCAGCCTCCGGCACCGGCACACAAACCGCCCTGCTACAGCCCGCACATGGTACACCCACTCACCGCTTTAGCCCCTGATCTGGCCCGAAGCCGTTTCAGCAGATGGCTGTGTTCAAATGTTGTTTGCATGGTGCATTGTGAGAATGGGTGCAAAATGCCGTACCGAGGAGACATGTCTGATCATGACGTGTTTGAACAATGTTCCACCAGAAAATTATATAATTGGACCTTTGGAAATAAAGGAAAATATTAAAAACCATCATGAGGCGATGTACAGTTGTTAATCAGAGTCTTCTTGGTTTTTCCTGTAGATGTCCAGTCAGGGACTGGCTCAGGCCGCTACCAGTCTCAGCACAACAGGTAAGAAGAGCAGTTCCAGTGAAGAATGTACAGTTTGCGGTTATAAGTACAGACTCTGAATCCTTCCTCTTGACTCTAGCCGTCAGTCCCACACCTTCTGTGGCCTGCCCTCTTAACCCCAGCGGACATGCAGCAATGAGCTCCGCCCCTTCCTCCATGACTCCGCCTCCTCTCAGCACAGTCAGCCCCACTCCGCCCAGTCTCAGCAGCCCTGGGCTGAACACAGGGTAAGAAGCAGCTTCATCTGTTTAGGGCTGGAAAATGCTCCTTTGATGCTGTATTTACAGTAATGATGGAAACTTTTTCAAATTGAAACAATAATAATAATGAATAATAATCATTAGTAATAGTAAATAATACATTATTATAAATGATTCTAAGTGGGTTATTATGATAATAGTAATATTAATAATCAAGATGATTATTATTATTTAATAAATTATTTATTTGGATTGTTTTAGTCAACTAAGAAAGTAATATATTGAATGATATATGAATATTACTTTGTTCATGCTTATTATAGACTTCGACATTTGAAAAAAAAAAAATGCAAATTTGAACAAATTCAGAATCCAATGTTATACATAATGTAAATGATTTTGGACCAAGATGGTAAAATAAATAAATTAATTAATAATAATAATAATAGTTTTATCAATTATTTAAGTTGTTTTAAGCAACTAAGAAGTAATATATTGAGTATTATTGTTTATTACATTTTGACATTTGAAAAAATATTTGTACAAATTCTGTATCCGATACTGTACATAACATAAATGATCTTAGATCAGGACTGCTCCAAATATAATTAATAATAACAGTAATAAAGACAATAACAACAACAACAGTAATAATAATAATAATTAAAAATGTATTATTATTATTTTTAATCAATTATTTATTTCTTATTTTCTCATTTTCACAAATGTACAAAATCTAGTGCTACATAATGTAAGTAATCTTTGAACAGAATTGTTACAAATATGTTTAATAATAATAATAATACACAATACAAAAAAATCTTTGTTTCGTTTGTTTCAATCAATCAACTATATCTGAATCATAAAATATTGTGAATGTTCATTTATTATTATTTATGATGCCTCTTATATCTGTCATCCAGTGTTCTGCGTTTTACAAAATGTTGAGATCATAAATGGTTGAGATCATGAAGCCTGTGATTATAACAGAGTTTATTTCTGTCAGCAGCTTTCATTATGACTAAGCATTCTGAACTGAAATAATTACAGCTTAGCTGTAGACTTACTTCTACTTCATACTTGTTTTCGCAATGCTATCTCTATTCTCAGTTGTGTTCCAATCCTGTCAATTTTAACCTAAGCCTATGCTGAATTTCTGGCTCTTGAGTTTTCTTTCTTTGTCTGGCTCCAGCATGTGAAATGAACACAGACTCCATGATGAACGCGGTTGCTCTTGAAATGTCACTAAAAATGCTTGCTTCTGTCGTCATGTATGAATGGTGTGTGTTTGTGGGCACGTGTAAATGACACCACACACGTTACAGGAACACAATGATGGGTGTAAGCACAGGAATGAACCAGCCCTTCATCAGCAGCAACCCTCTGGCCACAATGCAAGGTTTGTCATAGTGAAGAGGACAAGATAAAAAAAAAGATGGTTGCATGAGAGTGTTTTGATAGAAATATATGAAGCAGGAGAACATATTTAGAGATCAGTTAGAATAACATTAGGGAAACCTTCCCATCATTCATCACCCAAAAGCCCTCCACTGTACTCCCACTGCATATACATCTTCATCCTCACTACTGATGTGTGTGTGTGTTTGTGTGAGAAGAACTGTGTTTGTGTACCTTGTCTGTCTTTTTCAAAAGCATGTGCCATTTCTAGGCCCTTATTGAACTCATCATTGAATTTTCATCCTAACCACTTATAACCCTTTGCCACCAACACAGTGCTGGAGCCGATGCACAATCTAGAACCGTTCTGTACGTTTACCCCCAAAGATAAGGTGACTCCGGGTGTGTTGTGTTGACTCCAGTGTGTTGCCTCACACTGCTTCCTTAATTTATACTCCAGTTTGTTTTCCCTATCTGTTTGTCTATATCTATTTCTGTAAAATAATATTCTCATATAATGTATATTTCTTAAATATAACTAAAATACAAATGTTTATAATAAATATTAATACATAATTAAATTTCGTTTATAAAAAATCTTGTTAACTGAAATCTACGAATACTGTTTTTTGTTATATATTTTTTCAAAACAATACTTTTATTCAGCAAGGATGCATTAAATGGGTAGAAAAGTGACTGTAAAGACGTTTATAATGTTACAGAAGACTATTATTTCAAATAAATGCTATTCTTTTGCATTTTTAATTATCAAATAATCCTGATGAAATAGTTTTTCTCAAAAAATATTAAGCAGCAGTTGTTTTCAACACTGATAATAATAACATGAAATATTTATTGAGAAGCAAATCAGCATATTAGTATGATTTCTGAAGGATCATGTGACACTAAAGAGTAGAGTAATGATGCTGAAAATTCTGCTTTTATTTATCATATTTTAACATAAGTTTAAAATAGAAAACAGCTATTTGAAATTCTAATATTTAAAAATATTACTGTTTTTACTGTATTTTTGATCAAGTAAATGCAGCATTGGTGAACAGAAGAAACTTCTTTTAAAAATGTTATTTAAAAATCTTTTAAATTGTTGTGCATATATTTTTAGAATTAAATTTCTGCCCTTTACACGAAAGCTGGCATGATGGCATAAATGCACTGAATTTGATTAATGTTAAAATACATTCTAAAAATGACTAATACTCAATTAGACTTTTTTCAGCTCTCAATTAGAAAAACTCCACCTGCACCCTTTTGGTGGAAAAGGGGCATCAAACAGCTATTCTAAGACTTTGATGAGAGTGGATGTGTTTTATATGCCCTACCTGTAAATTTAAAAATCTTTCTCTTTGTCTCTCTTCTTTCATCTGTTTCACAGCCCTGGCTGCCAGTGGTGGCCAAATGCCCATTTCCGCTCTTGAGGGCAGTGGTCAAATGTTCCTGGGTGGAGCTGGAGGTCCAGGAGCTGGACTTCGCCCATCCCTCTTCCTAAACCGCCCCACTTTACTGCCCCTGGCCAGGAGTGCAGGCATGGGTCTGGTCGGCACCCCCCGGGCTTCTCCGCCTCCTGGAGCCAGCGGCACAAGCCCAGACTCCTGCTCCGTCTCCCCCTGCTCAAGCCCCGCCTCCTTCTGCTCTTTAGGTGACGCCTCACCGCCCCCTCTGGGTGGAGCCATGGCTGAGTGACGCCCACACCAACCTGCTGCACCTGAGGGGAGTCAGAGGGGCGGAAGAAAGAAGATAGACAAGACTCGCCTTTTCAACCAAAGCCATCTCTCACTCCCTCCATTTCTCTCTTGTGCTCTCTCTCTCTCTCTCATTACGTCTTTTAATGCCAAAAATACAGAGAAATGAGCAGAAGAGAACAGGGATAAGGAGAGAACAGGATAACGGGGGACTGATTAAACCAAAAAAATTGACCTACACAGCGTGGAGAGGTGGCTTAGACGGAGCTACTTTGAGAATGTACATTTATTCCTTTCCAAATGGAAAAAGACAAACCCACATGAACAGATGAATTTGAGGGCAGGGTCGAGAGCCAAAAAACTTTGCGATGAAACAACAAGGAAAAAGGAAAACCGGTGGCAACGAATGGAACAAAGGAAGGACATTTAACAAGTGTCACTGGACGGTAGAGAAGAGAAACCAAAAAATAAACACATGGAGGAAGAATGGAAAGACTCACAAAGACAAAAAATGCCAAAACCAAAATACCAAAAACCAAAACCAAAAAATCGGAGAGAAAAGCTTTACCTAAGACTTTGAAACCTGACTTGTCCAGGATCAGATTAACTCTACACAACACCAAATACCATTTTACCATCCACCCCTTATAATTTAAACTTTTTTTTAACTCTTTGTAAATGTATTTCTCAATCTACCTCTGCTACCAAGTATTTAGATTTTCTCATTCTTTTCATTCCATTTTCACTTTTGATCCCATGATATTTTCAGCATTTCTTCCTGTCAAGCTTACAATGAAATACACAAATTAAGAGGGATTTTTCACCACTTTCAACAGTATTACACACATTACTGTGACACACATCCCTGATTCCCTTTCCATCATCCATGCCTCAAACTTCGACTCACTTTTCTTGGATACCAAAGCGTTTGTCTGGCCTTTTGCGTCAGCTGAAAAGTGCTCAGATGACAAGACCTCAGACATGTAAAAAAAAAAAAAAAAAACATACACAAGGAGAAATTGAGAATTTTTAAAAATGTTTCCCAAGAGCCTGCAATCCATTGTCTTTGGTCCTCTCTGGTGTGCTTTGGTGTGAAATAGGGAAACGAAGAAAAGCAAGAGGAGCAGTGACTGAAGAGGATCCGGGGAAACTCACAGGAGGAAATCCAACCACCGAGATGCTGAGGGGAGACGTGATGTCGCAGTTTTTTTGTTGTTGTTGTTTTTTTCAGCTCACGGATTAAACCAAAAATGAAACCAAACCAAAACCAATGGACTAAAACTGAACTTTGCTCAAAGGAATGAAACCAAATACTAGGAGTGGACCACAGGAGGTGCACGAGGAGGAGGTGTATAGAGTAGCAAGACTCGTGAAAAGACTCATTCCTTCACCTCCTCCCTCCTTCTTTCCGTTAAGTCGATGTTTTCACTCTCCTTCCTGGACGGGAGAATATTTATTAACCTCATCGAACTGAGCTTCAGAATATATATATATATACATATATATATTTTGTTTTATTGCTTTTTCCTCTCGGTCTGTCTGTTTATGCTGTATGACTCGTCTCATTGCTTTATATTTTTGGGATAATGGGGTGACGTATTGCCTATTTTCATATTTCGTGTGTTTCGTCATTTTGAATTGATCGTGCCGGGGAGGGGGCTCCCTCATCAGGCGGTTTGAAACAATACTGTGAACATGTAGCTTCCAAGTTTTGCTTCAATTGCGAATGTTGTGAAACGATAAGCCAAAACTGAAGACATACCAAAAGCGAAAACTTTTCTTTTTTTGACACCAAATAGCAACCTAACCAATGCACAACGTGTGGAGAAAGACCGGATTGGTGCTAGGTCTCTTCGAGGAGAGATAGGGAGACTTGTGTGAGACGTGTGTGAATGTGGAAGCTCATCTCCAGCATGGAAACCAAACCCAAACACGACCGATAGGCCAACGTAACCTTCGCCCGGCGTGTCGCAAAACTGTTTTTGACTATGTGATCTTCGACGCATACAAAAATGCAGACAAATGAGAAATGTAGAGGTGGGTGGGACGGGGTGGGATGGGGGTTTCAAAGAAACTGGAAATCCAGTTGACGTTACACTTCTAGAGGGAATGTACCTGTTAGTGCTTTGATAGATTTTGTAGGAAAAAAAATCTGTTCAACTGCTTACTATTGCTAATGTAAAAAAAAAGGATGTGATAAAAAAATAGTCCATATGAAATGTTGATGATGATGATGATGACTTGATTTTAGACCAAAAGCTTTAAACTGTCTCTCTTTGATTTTTTTCCCTCGAATATTTGTATTTATTGTGTGAGGGGAGGAGGGTGTATCGATGATTTATATGTTTCCAACTCTTCATCTTATTTATTGGCTTATTTATGTATATTTATAGCATTTAAATTTATCGATTCGGTCTTTTTTTAATCTTCATAAAACCAAACTGGGGAAATGTGGGGTAGCTTCAGGAAAAAAAACCCAAACCAAAAGTAGCTACTAAACCTGACTGTTGTATTTGTGGACACCTTTTCAAAAAATATGTCCACCGCTTTATAGAGATGATAAGTTTCCAAACTATATCTCTCACACTTATTTGATGTATAGTTATGGGCTAATTTTAAGTATAACTCTTGTTCCAACTGTTTCTTTTTATTTAGATTTTGATTCGTTTTTTTAGATGCGTTGGATGAGGGAAAAAAAGTGAGAGAGATACGCTTCTGCATATACCTCATGTTTGATTAGAAATGCCAAATAGATGGAAAAAAAGCTTTAAGAATTTGACAAAGGGGAGCAGAGGAGATGTTGCTCAGGAGAGGGTCTTTTTAGCGTGAGTATAAGGGTTCACAGATTTCCCCAGATTATCTATCCTAAGTCCGGTTCAAATATCCGGCCCATGCACGATCGGTTTTGAAGAACAGTTGATGGCAGATTTTGTTTTCACATCGGTTTTCTATGTGTACGTTGCTCATGTGATTATTGTTTTTTGTATATAACTCTGGTTTTTGTGTCGGTGTGTGCTGAAGGCTCTGCCGTAGAGGGCCCTGAATGATACCAAAGTTAAACCTCTACCGCGGGACCTCTCACATGCTAGACACGCTCAGATGCATGGACGTTCTTGTAGACATGCACACGAAAAACTGTTCTTCAACCATTTACAGCAGGAATGTCCACGACTGCATCGTTATCATTGTGCGCAGTATGTTCTGTTGTCTCTCACATTTAAATGGAATTATCAGAATTTTCTGTCTTCAAATAAGAATTTAGAACAGTTTGAAATTATTGTTTAAATGAATACCCAATGCAACATGTCATTGCTTTTCCTGTTTGTTTCCCTTCAGCTACTACAGCTTCAGTCCAAAGGTAACTGATTAGGTCAACAAAGAAAGATTTTCATGCTATAACCTCAAGAGTTGAAACCAAAGAGTTCTGCCGTAACATGCAGATGCTTTTCCTTTTGTTCTCAGAACACACACTGGCTTCTCTTTTTGACATTTGATGTTGATGACGATGCTAAGTCCATGGTCACTTTCGACTCTGTATCTGCGTTTTTTGCGAAGATCATTTTCCCTCTCTGTCGTCTCGCTCTTACCTCAGAAGCTCTTCATGGAATTTGTAATCCGCTCTGGATTTGAATCCGGATTTTGTTTCAGAGCTGTTGAACTGTCTGTTACTCATCGCTCTCTGTGTGCCTGTTGTATGGGGTGGGAGCGGGGTGGGCAAAGAAGGGAGGGGGCAAACAGCCAATAAGTGTTAGGATTAAAGTGCAACTTTAGACCAAAAATGTGTCCATGTGTGGTTCTGTTTTCTACTTTACATTTTAAAAATGCTTGCGTGTGTATGTGAAAATAAGGATTTTTAATTCTACACTTAACTCTGGGTTCATTTCTTTTTAACCCTGGGTTAAGTAGCCTAACATTTCACTCTGCTGTTCAACTCTGGGTTATAAAGCTCTTTTGCAGGCCAAAGGCATGCAGTGTCAAATAACGTGTTGCTAGAACATCACAAGTTGTTTACCATCCAATCATAAGGTAAACAATGCCTGCTTTATTAAATATGCATGCACCTTCATGAATGCATTCACAGAAACTCACGCACTGGCTTTAGTTTCAGCGCTTGAGGTAAATATGTAAAAAAGTGAATTGATGGAAGAGGTTAGTCAGACTAATCACTTTAAGTGACAGCTTCCTTATTAAAACAAGTTGCATGCTGGTTCTGTCTTGCACTTACCCAGTTTTTAGTTTTGTAAATATGTAAATAAGATGCAGATTTGGATTTTATTATTATCCAAGGGTGAAGTATGAACCGAGTGAAACTTAGAACAAGATAATGTTGACCCATAGTTAAAAAAAGACTGATTTTTGGAAGCTTTGAAATACAGAAATGTAAAGTTTACATTTCTATAAAAGCACTTGCTACACCTTTCACAATTCTTTCAATAACTGACAGTTAAAACTTGCATTACTTAAGCTGTTAAGCTGTTTAAATCAGTTTACAGTCATTTTGTGGTTCTAGGGGTTATAGCATTATGTTGCAATAGTAACTAAGTAGTGAAATTGTTTAAAAGTTTACACAAAAGAAGGTATGATTTTATCCCACTAAAATCATGTCCATTTGCATATTAAGTCTTGTGGCTATATTATTTTCACATTTTCGGATTAGCCTCATTCACTTTCAAGTGCTTCACTGTAACCCAGATTTTTGTGATATTCAATCATGCCACAAATGCTGCTGAATCAGTTTATCTTGTTATGAACCTGTAATATTCCTGGTGTATGTATTAGAATGTGGTGGAAGAGGCTAGAAGCAGCTTTCAATCTGCCTTCCAATCTGTATTAAATTAATTTGCAAAACTGATGTTGCTCAATTCTGGCAAATGTTCAGTTTTCTTATATATCTGATCTGACACAGGTTTACATAGGCCTACCTTCCTTTTTATACATTGATTATTTTTGGAAACCTATCCAAGCTGCTTTTTACAAACTGTTTGGAAAAAGTGCTTAATTTTAAATGAAATTTAAACTCTAGCTGGAAGTAAAGTGAAGGCCTGGAAGGCTGACACTATAGTTGCACTGTAGGTGAACTGTGTTTTAAGAGTTGTTCTGAAGAAACCATCTAATCATTATTCCACAGAGCAACCTCACATTACTCCAGAAGGACGTATACATCAATAACTGTGTCTTCTAAATGACACACAACTGACAAAAGTTAATTTTATGTTATCTAAGGAATGGTTAGTTCTAAAGCGAAAACTTTCAAATCACACCTGCAAACTGTCACGCAATGGAAATCCAGGTCCTCAGGAGAAAAACATTAAGCACAGGAATGCAAGGCGTTCCCAAACACTTTCAGGTTTTAACACTAACAAGCTGATGATTTCTCAGACCGGAGTCTCCAAGAGCCATTCTTTTAAAAGCTGGTTATGAGCTGTTCTGAGAAGTCAGTCAAGCACCACTTTTTAACATCTACAGCAGTTCTTGACCTCTTTTGCTGTGTGATGTCGCTGTGCAGTCACTTCTAAAACTCATGACACAAATATTTGGACTTTTTAAAATCCCTATAACAGTCTATTTATCTTCTACCATCTACCTTTAATGAAACAAAACATAGCTAGTCTCAAATAAGTAGCCTACGGCCCTCTGTGGCAGCACCACGGTACAGTAACTGTAGACCTACCACAGATGTCCATTTGATATGGTACTAAATAAGTACATTATACATATAGGCCTAATGTTACCATGTACATTTTTAAATGTTCATTAAAAAGCTAGCAGCCTACTTCCACCTTTCATAAAAACTGAGTTTTAAACAAATAGCCTAATTAGAAACTACCCTGCTAAAAAAAAAAAAAAAAAATAAAAAAAAAAAAAAACATCACAGAAATTCTAATGGTTTCCACTACAAATACCATAACAAACATTACAAACCATCAGCTGTTAACCATTAAATCCAATAAAAATGGTTTTCTGTAGTGTGTTTTGGGACATATTCCATTAGGTTTAAGTGGTTTTAACAAACCACCAATAGAAGACAAGCAACTACCAGAAACCCACAAGGTACAGTTTCCATTCAAACTAACACAAGTCCCATTATAACCAAAAACCATTACAATTTCTGTAATGGTTTCTGTCCGAGGGTTCAGGATTCGTACATGCCTGGATTAACTAGAGTTGTTTTTCAGACTTGTGCACCACCACCACTAACCACTAGATGGACACCAAGCTCTATCTGATTCCACACGGTGATTTTCAGCGTCAAACCAAGCAGATTTTACTAGATTACGGGAAGATTTCCACCTGCAAAACCGACTAAAGTGTCTGCGGTGGGAATTCATGTAAATAACCTCTTGACTGTTAACTTCCCATTTCGTGACAGAACCCGGTATGATGGGTGAGTTATTTTGAATACATATTTGAATGTCAGTTAAGAGTCTGAATAGTGGTTTGAAGCTGTAGACCTACTACAAACATGTTCTCATGACAGACAAACTTATTTTTAGTATATTTAGTTACACTTAAATTACAGAATTTATTATATATTTTTTCAGTATTTGCCTACATGAAGACAAATCATGCATTGTGATTTAATTAAATAAGAATGGTCAAATTTAGTGAGAAACAAAAATCTCTAAATGGTTGATTTTGTTACAAATGCACATTGTCATAGAACACCTTTATTACTCAGATTTTAACATGGGTCTGAGGGTTTAGTCTTACCAGTAGGAGAGATAGGTCTCCAACTATTTGATTATTGAAGCAGACTAGTTAAAGGCTCCTCAAGAAAACAGATATGAATCAGAGTCAACCTGAAACCAACCTAATTGTATTTTCACATCCCTTCTAACTAGTTGGCAGTGTATATATACTTGATTAATGTAGTGAACTTTACTTTGTATTGTTGAGCTCCTGTTATTGATGAAACCTTTTATATCAATGATGAAAATTCATATCATAATATTGTGTAAGTGTACAATGGCAGGCATTCAGAATCCTTCAATGAGCGTATAATGTTGAACACGCTGATTCGTATTAAAACCACACAAAGGCAAGACATGAGACGATATCTCATTCTCGCTTATTTACTCATCCATGTCCTCCGCATTTAAACACAAGAGCAACAGTTCCAACAAACAAGGTTGTTCACAGTCAAGGCCTCGTGTTATACATCATCCGGCCAAACATGTAGGCTGTAGTTCTTGCAGAGGCAAGAAAACAAGACGCGGAAGACATCAACACAATGCACGTCAGCGTACGGTTTAAAATATGAAGACTGTCAAGCAGTTGGCAGAATCCAAGGCTACATATACAATCAACACAGTATCCTTCCACAAGAATACATGAGTAAATACTCATTCCAAACCTGAATGACTTTATTTCTTTTGCAGAACACACAAGAAGATGTTTTAAAGGATGTTTCAACTTTCCTTATCCATGTAATGAAGGTTTTATAGTATTGAAAAAATAAAAAATAAATAAAACAACTACTGTGGTGGTCAACGGATAAAAATGAGGATCAGTAAAGGATTACAGATTTTTCTTTTTCAGTTCACCCAAAAATAAAAATTTACCAAGAATCTGCTCACCCTCAGCCATCCAAGATGTAGATGAGTTTGATTCTTCATCCTCTGGAGTGAATGGGTGCCGTCAGAATGAGAGTCTGAATAGCTGATAAAAACATCACAATAATCCACAAGTAATAATCCACATCACTCCAGATTGAGTTAACTTATTGTGAAGTGAAAAGCTGCATGTTTGTAAGAAACAAATCCATCAAGACGTTTTAGATTTATACTGTTGTTTCTGGCCAAAATATGAGTCCATAATAACATTTCCTCCAGTGAAAATGTCCCCTGATGTCCTCTCACATCAAGATCCACCAATATATTTGTTTAGTACCATTTTGGACTTTTTTTTGCTTGTAAATGGTGCTTTATCTATGCATATTTCTCTTCTCATTTAAACAACTTTTTCACTGGAGAAAGCAATCTTATGGATAGAGGACTCGTATTTTAGAAAGAAGCAACAGTTTGAAATTAAGAATGTCTTAATGATGGATTTGTTTATTACAAACGCCCAAGATGTTATTGGTTGGACTGGAATGGTGTGGATTACTTATTGCAATGTTTTTATCAGCTGTTTGGACTCTCATGCTGACGGCACCCATTCACTGCAAAGGATCCATTGCTGAGCATGTGATGCTAAATTTCTCCAAATCTGTTCTGATGGAGAAACAAACACATCTAAATCTTGGACGGCAAATTTTCAGCAAAGTTTCTTTTTCAGCGCTAGTCTCTTAAGTGGTAGATGCGATTGACTAAATTTCACAGCCTTCAAAAGGTCAGACTGCAATTATATAGCACTCAAAAAAATAAAAAATAAAAATGGGCCTAAGTTTAAAAGTATTAAATATAGTTACTTGAATCCTTTGTTCAGTTTGCCAAACTGCGACGTAGGCATCATGGTGGCTTGTCATTATAACAGTTTAATGATTATGTATTATTATCTTGGCTTATATCTCTGTGCGGTTGGAGACTAATGGCCATAGCAACAGACACTGCGAGGTGTTTCTCGACACCCGACGAACGTGGTTGAGGTTGGAGCATTGGCAAGCTGTCGGCACACCACAGTCATCCTGGCACTGGGTACGCAAACACATATTCTCACCCTCTTTCTTTATTTCTCTCCCCCTCACAAACCAACACTGTGTTCACACACACACACACACACACACACACAAAAGTATATAAATGTTAATTTAATATTTGTTAAAAGGCAGGGCCGAGACTTCATTGCCAGTGAGGTAATGAGGCCGCAGTTGCCACACAGTCTGCAGTGTTCGACAGACTCACCCCGGGCAGCGTTTCACTCTTTCCGAACCCTGCACTCCATCTCACGTTTACTTTATACCCCGTTTATCCCAATGTTACCCCATCATTTCTATCCCCTCTCCATTTTTTCCTCATCCCGCTGTTCTTTTTTCTTAAATATAACTTTGAGCTCTGTTGCTTTAATATGAAACAAATTATCGGGAGACTTTGAGGACGTCTCCAACCAAAACAAAGTGTAGATGTCGGTTTGAAATTTTTCACTCCACGACTATTCTGGGCCGAAAGAAAGATGGAAAGAGTCTGCGTCTGTGCACGGGAGGGAGGTAAAAGAAGAGTAGGAAGTCGTGAATAGTGCGAATAGGAGTAGGAAGAGAGAGTTCCTAGCTGAGATACAGGAGACGCTGTCAACACGCACATGCCGGGCCTGATATAGACCGACACCATACCAGCGGCCTTCGCAGGCACTTACAAACACGTGTACGCTCTCGTAGCCGTTCAGTGTCCTCTAACACTTAACCTCGCTCAGGTTTCTTGCGGCTGGTGCCCTGTGTCTCTGCTCTACAATTTACTTCTGTTCTCACTTTTAATTCCTCACCCTCATTCCAGCGCTCTCTCTCTCTCTTGCTCTCATAGGCTTGGCACAGTGCTTGGCAAAGTGCCTGAAATGGGTCAAATATAACTCCTGCATTCCTCTCCTTCAGTCTCTTTTCCTCCCTGGCTTATGAGGCCTAACACACACACACACACACACACACACACACACACACACACACACACACACACACACATTCAAACAGTCTCGCTCTCTCAGGGATTACAGTCGACTTTATTTACACCTAATCAAGTGGTCGCAGGGCACCTGGTTTTGCCGCTTTTGAAATATTTACTTTAAATAGCTGGAGGGTGCCCATGTTAGCGCTGCCTGCATGATGTGTGTGTACGTGTGTGTGTGATGAATTACCGCTGCATTCTCATTGCATTTGCTTATAGGAAGGAGCTAGTCAGCATCACAAGCCCCACATGAGTATAGTATCCACCTGTTTTTTTTTTTTAATGAATTAATCTGTATTCCATTTTTCATCACTTTTTCGGTCTATTTAATTTATGTTGCTCACACTTGGTGCTAACCCTGAGTATTAAATGTCAGTGAGCGCTCACTGCACAGGTTTCCATTTAAGGAGGGATGTGAGCCATATCTAGGGACTAGGATATCATTAGCTTTTTCATTTTTCCATGCACGTTATGAATGCCATTTGTGTGGAAAAATGGGAATATTTGCAAAAACAATTGGCAAATAAGGCAGTGCTTCTGTCCCTGTGTTAGTGGATGATTTTGTTTGATTTTGGGGCAAAAATTTAATAAAATAAGAAAACAAAATTAGCACAATAAAAATAGTTTAAAGTTTATAGAAGCAGCCATTGCAGATCCCATGTGGCTAAATTTTAAATAATTTTAAATAAATATTTATTTATTTATTTTAAATAATAAATTACTTGTCAGTTTTTTTGATGCACAGAATTTATTAGTGTAGATATGTTTAGATTGTAGTTTGCCATCTAACTAAATAAAAATAGCAATTATATATATATATATATATATATATATATATATATATATATAAAACTATGTTAAATATTATGAAGTGAAGTCAAATTTTGCATTCTTGACTGAATAAAACCGAAAACACCGTAACTGCATAGCAACCCCCTGGCAACCACCAAGAATAGCCTAGAAACAGCCAAGCAACCACCTTCAGGGCCAGTAATGTTCTAGAAACCAAAAACACCATAGTAACCACATAGCAACACCCTAGCAACCACCCAGAATAGACTACGAACAGCCTAACAACTACCCTTAGAGCCAGCAATGTCTCATGCCACCTCACTCATGTTTCAGCAATGTCCTAGAAACCAAAAACACCGTAGTAATTGCATAGCAACACCCTAGCAACCACCCAGAACAGCCTAGAAACCGCCTAGCAACCACTTTTAGGGACTACCAATTCTCTAGAAACCAAAAACACCATAGTAACCACATAGAAACCACTTTGAATACCCTAGCAACCACTCTGAACACCTTATCAACATGTAGTTATGCATATGCAAGCACCACTCCAGTTCTCTCTCTTCCACATTTAACCCTCAAATTGCTTTCCCTACCTCGTATCTTCTGCCCCTATCTATCTGCTCTTCCCTAAAGTGAAAGTGTGCTAATCCTATTAGAAATGTGTGAATACCAGCTGGGACAAGGAGAAGCAGAGAGCGAGGGCACACTGAACAGAACAAGAGGGAGAGTTTATGTGTACTTGAAAGAGAAAACATGGACGTCAATTTCCACGCTCCTCATCAGGATTCCCTTTGAGTTATATGTGTGTGTTTGAACAGGAGATATTGTCCATGGGATCGCAGCACTGTAAAGTCCACCTCTGGAGTTGTGTGTAGAGTCAAAAGTGTGTGTTTTGAGGTTAGTGTGCCAGACGGTGGAGAGACAGGCCAAATGTGTTTCCTGAAGAGTTCAAGCGCAGAGAAAATAAACAAGTCTTTTGATCACAAAGAGTCTATTCACACGCTCCTTTACACGCACACACACAGATGTATACATAAACTCTCTCTCTCTTTTTTCTTTCCCCCGAAGCCCTTCCCCCACCATTTTTGGGCTGCTGCTTTTACCCCTTGCACTTTTAGCATTTAAGCTCCACCCCTTCCTTTCTCTCTCTCTGACACTCTTTCCTAATCCCCGATTCCTTTGAGAATTCCTCCCTGTCGGTCCCACAGAACTTCTATATCTCTCTCTGCCTCTTTCCCTCTCTCTCTCTCAGCTGGGAAGACGAGACCTCGGATGCCGTAGTTTAACTGCATTTTTGAAAACCTGGTAAGAAAAATGAAAAGGTATGCCATGCCGCTGACCTTAACACCTTTAAACACCTTCGCAATACCAATTACATATGCACACACATGTAAGAACCTTCCATCACTGGTGCACAAAGCTCCCTTTGTGCATTTGAGTGTGTGTGTGTTTGGATTCTGCATGCGTGCATATGTGGATGTGTATATTGGGCCCCCTTCACAGGGTCAACGGGGGGCATTTACTACTAGAACTATAGTCATGTTTGGGAGGTGACTAAGAGAAGACTCTTTTGCCTGCCGAACCCCAATCGCATCATCATTCAATTTCCTTCATCAAAAATGGCAGAAACACCCCTCCGCCCCATTCTGCTTTGCTCAGCAAGCTTCTGTTTGATGTGCTGTAAACCTGGCCGCAACATATACGAAGTTGCTTTGATAAGTCTTTCATGAAGTTTTAATGATCGCACATAAATCAGTACTTTTAGCTGTCAGTGATTAATCTTCCTCATTCATTCTGAATCCTCGGTTGAGTGATCATTGGCCTCAGATGTGTGGGAGATGGGACGCTAATTGCAGTGATTGTGGTGTTTTGTGTAGACTTGTCAGCGGGTGAGAAGTTGAAGTAAAGGACAACAGGCTGAAGGATCACTTTGATTTGTTATGACATCTATCTTGTTTCTGTGTAAGACAAGTAATTTAATACAGCATGACTGAAATTAGGGATGCAGTCATGCGTAAGAATAAAGAAATTGGTAATTGTTTGAAATTGTTGGTTATATAATTCAAGGTGTTAATTCTTCCTAAAATCAGTTAAAGTGTGCACTAAACTCCCATTTTACTGTATTCACACTTGATTTGATTGCTTTGTCTAAAAGTTTATGTCCTCAACTCCCTATTTTTATCCCTGCATTTTATACCCATAATGCACTCTGATTTATGGTCTACAGCTAATAGCTGAAGCTATATTGTATTTGAACTGGTGCTGCTTTTTCACTTTTTATCATCAGTTGATTAAAATTTACTGAGTTAGAATTATTTATGTTTGTTTTAGCCATTAATTAATCTTTTTTTGATGCTGTGTTTAAATTCATCTAGTTATTATCGTTCACTTATTTTCCATTTAGTGACCTAAACTTTTGTTCAAAAGTTTGGAGATATTTAAAATGTTTTTGAAAGAAGACTTTTATGCTGACCAAGGCAGATTTTTTAAAAATCATAAATACTGTGAAAACTGTAAAATTGTGAAATATTAGCACAATTCAAAATATCATTTTTTTATTTTAATATATATTAAGATATAATTTATATCTGTGATGCACAGCTGAATTTTCAGCATCATTGCTCCAGTCTTCAGTGTCACACGATCCTTCAGAAATCATTCTAATATACTGGTTTGGTGCTCAAGACAATTTTTTATTTAATTTTTTTTTTTTTTATATTAATGCTGCTTAATATTTTAATATTTGTGAGAACTTTTTCCAGGATTCTTTGATATATAGAAAGTTCAAAAGAACAGTATTTATTATGTGTCTTTGCTGAATAAAAGAATAATTCCTTTCAAAGCGGTAAAATACATGTGGTTAAGTGAACAAGTGAGCGATTTCGGAAACAGCAACAGTGCTCCCGTTCTCGTCTTCACATGATCACGTGTGTGCCAGTGTTCAGATTCGTGAACGTGCAAAAGTGTTCTGTGCGTCTGAGAATACCATGGAAAAAACAGCACATAAATTACCTCTTTCTTCTCCCTACGAATCCATTTTGGAGTAATCTTTATGACGTACTTACACTGCTATGTCCTTCCATTGCTCTGATATTCTTGGATTCCCAAAAAAGGGTTATTTCTGTAAGCGCACGGTTATGGTTTTCATTAAGTTACAAGAATATGTCAATTGCCCATTAGTGCTGCACTAAAGAAGCACTACAGTTCGTCCTTTGCCGTGTACCACTTTGTATGTTCCCAAGGCCCATTTGCTTTGAGTATGACTCCTTTTTTTTCTCTCTATCTCTTTTTTCTCATCTCCATCTCTCCCCCTCTCTTTCTCTCCTGCGCGTCTGTCTGTCATTCTGATTAGAGACGGCGGGGTCGTGCCACAAAGGAGAGGAGCGAAAGAAAACATCTCCGAACGAGGCCACAGACCAGAT
Source organism: Cyprinus carpio (assembly GCF_018340385.1). Classification (NCBI taxonomy): domain Eukaryota; kingdom Metazoa; phylum Chordata; class Actinopteri; order Cypriniformes; family Cyprinidae; genus Cyprinus; species Cyprinus carpio. Next base: position 24,666,187 of record NC_056615.1, on the reverse strand, counting down.
CTCTGTCTCTTTCTCTTGCTCGTTTTGAGTCATTTGCTAATGCACCAGCAAATGTCTGTATTCAGTGTTTTACACCCAGAGCCGTCTTCAAATTAACATCAATTACTGGTAGATGTAAGTTTTTCCTTCAGTGTTAATTAGAGTGTAATGTTTGAGGTTGAGCATTATGTGTGAAATGTATCATGCCTAATGAAAGACGAATGTTGTTTATCATTTATTTTGCCATCATCGCTTACATTTAAAGATTAAGTGTGGGGTTTTGTCGCATTCTTAATATTTGGAAGTCCCCAGAGATGAGGTTCGCATACAAGAAGAAGCCAGGGCCTGGCCTATGTGCGTGTGCTCGCTAGTAGCATTAACGCTGAACTGGTAATTTAGCACTTATGTGCAAATGCTTTACAAATGTCATCTACTACCCTTGAGTTTCCACTGACAACTGCTCCAGCTCTGAGAGTGAGAAAGGGAGGCGGTGGAGGAAAAGAATGAGAGATAAGGAAAAGAGAAGGCCACCTACAGACTCACATTCGTTTCTCACTCCAGCCCACATTTAGCACTCTCAATAACAATTGCATTTTTCTGTGTAAACAACCTTGGAGAACATTCTGTCGCGTTCAATCCATATGCTACGATACTGTGACACTTCGCTTCACACAAATAAGGAAAGGAGGTGACTTGTGGCCAAGTATGGTGACCCATACTCAGAATACATGCTTGCATTTCACCCATCCAAGTGCGCACACACACAGCAGTGAGTAGTGAACCATTAGGCCACGACTGCCACCTAATCTAATAAATAGTCTAATAGTCTAAATAATAAGCTATAATTTCAGCATCTGTTGGCCTTTTCTACAAAAGGGTTATTGCTTGTTCTATATTTACAGTCCTCAGCTTATATTTATGTCTGTTAAACTTACCTTCAATACAAACATTGTTGGTTTCCTATGTTACTTTTTAAAGCAAGCTCATTCTTAAACTTTGAGTCATATCAGCAGGGGTGAAGAAACACATAAAAAAATCCATGAGTGTTTCATTGGTGGAATAACCTTAGTTGCACTTTCCCACAATAATACAAGTTGTCAAGCTTCAAAAATGACTAAATTGATATATCAAAGCATCAAGTTGTATGCGGTACCTCTTTAAACTCCGTTCACGAATAGACAGCACTGATATTCTTCTGAACTGAGCTCCACTAAAGAAAGAAAGACATTTGGATTGGGAACAATGTGAGGATGAGTAAATAAAAACAGATTTGCAGTCTGTGTGAGCCATTATTCACAAAGTAACACAAGAAGCCTTAATACAAAGCTCATTTTTAGCAGTGTCAACTTTGAGGAACGTGAGACCACCACTGACGACAGATTTTATTGGTTTTCGGGTCTGTTTTTTATGTGCCAAGAATTTTTTATTTTTGTATTAACTTTACAACCAAACAAGGTACATAATCACATTCCAGAATATAACCCATCTTATTCAGCCTTGGTTGAGCATAACCAAAAACAGAAAAAAAATTAAATAAAAATTAAAGCGTCAAAATAAACCAAACTAAACAAGATTTAATGGGCTTTTAAATTAAATTATACAAAAGTCAGCTGAAGGGCTATCTTGTTCTTAACAAATTTGAAAGATGTGTGACCCTGGAGCACAAAACCAGTCATAAGTAGCATGGGTAGCCTATATTTTTAGCAGCAATAACCAAAATACATTGTATGGGTCAAAACTATCGACTTTTCTTTTATGCAATTAGTAATTTATAGTAAAAACCATAGTGTTTTTGAACCATACTGTGGTAAAGTGTATTATACTGTATAGTATTTACAACACTTTGTTAATGAATGCTACAGCACACTGTAGTATCAACAATAGTGAACTGAAAAACTGTAAAAAAATACTGTAGTATACTTTACTGTTTACTACGGTAAACTGTATATTGTAGTATAAACTGTATAATATACCCTGTAGTTGTAGTAATTTGTTTATATTACTGTAGTTGTTATGTTACCACAGCAGCAATAGAATTACCACAACAAATTAATTCAAGTACTTTACTATAGTATGGTTCAGAAACACTGTAGTATTTACTATAAATTACTTCATGTGGGTGTTCCATGAAGATATTTTATAAATTTCCTACAGTATATCAAAACGTAATTTTTGATTAGTAATATGCATTGCTAAGAACTTCATTTGAACAACTTTAAAGGCGATTTTCTCAATATTCAGATTTTTTTTGCACCCTCAGATTCCAGATTTTCAAATAGTTGTATCTCAGCCAAATATTGTACTATCCTAACAAACCATGCATCAATGGAAAGCTTATTTATTTAGCTTTCAGATGATGTATAAATCAAAATTTGATCAAAAAGAGCTGACACTTATGAGTGGTTTTGTGGTCCAGGGTCACATTTGTATGAGACATGTTAGACAAGATCGGACAGCGTTGGCGGTCTCCGCAGCAACTCCGGCACAAATGGCGAGTGGGCGTGGCTACTCGGGCTCTCCGCCCCTCCCTCCCCCGCTGCGCGTGGGCTGGATGAAACACGACACCCAGATGGAGGAGGAGGAGGAGGGAGAGAGAGTTACACGGAGTGAGTGGAAAAAGAAAAAGTCCGTGGAAAGAGAGGGAGAAAAGTGGATCGGGCATTTCTGCCTCCTCGTTTGTTTTGATTCTGTCGGCTTCGCCTCGTGTTTCAGCTAGAAGGCTTGAATATGCAACTTCGCAGCGTATATAAAGTAATCAGGAGTTCAGCGCGGACACGGTGCTCCTCCATCGGCACGACGCGCTCCGATATCTGACCGAAAAAGAGCGAGTCTGTCCGGCCACAAGGCAGCGACGAGCGTCCTCCACGCTGGGGAGGAAAAACAGCACGAAAACTCCAAACAAACCGGGGGAGGACGAGTGAAGGGGCTGGATTTGAGGAGGAAAAGTTTACAGAGGAGTTTTGTGCGCGATCCCGAGCTCACCGAGAGGAAGAAGTTCATTTCATCTCTCTCTCTCTCTCTCTCTCTCTCTCTCTCTCTCTCTCGCTCTCTTTCTCAGTTAGCACGACTGCTAACGAAGCGGCTAGACTCTCCAGCATGAAGACCCCGGGCGACACGGGTAGGTTTTCCCTCACAACAACAACAACAGATCGATATAATCCAACTTTACATTACTGTTACAAGAACGTCAAGATGCCAGGGACGTATTTTAGAGAGTTTTCGTCGTTTTAGACGAGTTTCACTCTGGATAACCAGCCCGCTAGTTTCGCTCGGATTGGGTGATGTGTTAATAATATTCGTATTTTAAGCTACTTTTGTGCACAGACAAGTAACTGTGTGCGATAAGGTGTTGTTTTGAAGGGTTTATAAAGTTAAAAGTATGAAAAAGCAGGCAGCTAACGTTAGTTGGCATAGTTAATGAGTTTTGGGTCTTTCGTCAGTTTTTGTGTTGGCTATACTGATCACTAACATATTGTATGACATTTACATGTATTTGTGTGTAGCTAGCTGTCATTCTGTCTGCTTCGTTTACCTCCCAAAAAAATGCTTATAGGGATTAAAATCGATATTTTAGAGCACACAAGTTTTCATAACTTTTGAACCGTCCCGACATAGACTGGTCAGGTCTGTTTTAGATACAGTTCACACGGGAATGATACGCTCCCAGGTGCATTTAACTTTATGAGAAAATGTAAAGGTGGTAAAAATGGCTTTATAACCGCTTGTGTTGATCCAGTATGGCATCCACCATTTGCGAGCAACTTTCAGCCATTTGGCCCTGAGAAAGTGGCATCCCATCACAGCGCCTCTCTGTGTGAGCTGGAGGATTTTACACAAAATATTTCACATTTCTGCTTTGTTTGTGTTTACTGTTGTGTTCAGTTCATTTAGAGGGTCTTGTGTCTAAAAAAATGTAAAGTTAAATGTTTCACTTTAGCTACAGGTCGTTAAGTAAGTCCTGCTTTTCTTTGTTTACTTTGTATCATTTTGGCTAAGCTGACAATCACTTTTACTTGCTTGATCTGGTAAAACCACTTTTCTGTACCCTTCAAATGGGCAGGAACATACTAAGATATTTACTTTCAGTTTTACATTATGTAAACTAATATAAAATGGAAAGATATAAACATTTACCTTGAGTTCAGTTCATGTTACTACTAGATTAAGTCGTCTGACTGTTTGTAATATCACCCTTGTGCATCTGTTGTCTTGCATTGTAATCTGTGCTTTACAGCAACATGATTCATAAGAACCCTGTGAATATTCATCTTCTTGTATGGAATAAATGCTGCCAGTTCATGTCAGTTCAGTCTCTGTTGGGTGTCTGAGCTCCACCAACGCTGAAGTCGTGGTGTTATGCATTAAACCATTAGCTAATTCTTCCATTCGTCCTCCCCCTCGTTTGGTCTGCAGTATAAAGTAAGCCTTCTTATGGTATGGTAGAAGTTTTCCATGTTGTGCGTCGTGTCTGGGACGCAAGTCTGCGTTTTCGCGTGGGCGTGCAGAGGTGGGGTTCGGCACACGCTTACTAGCTCATGTCAACTCCAAACAGAGTGGGGTTTTAAAGATAGCAGAACTCACAAAGTCTCTGATATCAGTCGTTTTTATTGACCCAGGCATTTCATTAAGTGTTAATGCATGGGAAGTGCATTGTGGGTAACAATGCCCAACATGTAAGTCAGGTATTTGCTGAAATTGGTTTTATCCATCACCCAACCCTTTACTTTAAGATTGGAAAATAAACAGAGGAGTTTCTTCAAGCAGAAATGAGTTGTACCATATCATATCTGAGTCTCTGTGCCATATCAAATTGTTCCTCGACCAGGTCACCTAGTCTTTGTGTTGGAGCGATGAGATCGGCCCTTTCTTTTGAATAGCTACTTTGCCACCCAAGGGATTAAAAAGTCACCTAAACCAGCTATTTTACCTGCCGGTTAATAATATTGTGTTGGAATGAAGTCGCTGCCGTACTACTTTGATCACATGTGAGTTTTTCTACTGTTAAGTTTTGTTATCACAATTTGGCTTGGATGACAGAAAAACACATTTATTTTGTATATACCTCTGCTGTTGAAGTTCCAGTGTGCTTCTCGCTAGGGTTTATGCAAAAAGATACACCGTTGCATCAGTCGTTTGCACTTTGGCACTCTAGTTTGGCCGTCAACTCTTGCCCAGCTAAGCATGATATCTGTCTGTCTGCTTTGTAGGCCAATAAGTGGACTATTTTTGGTGCCTTTTTCCAATTGCGTTATTCATTATATCAACAGTTTCCCACATGTGGGTCTCACATCTGGAACCGGGCTCTCTGTTGTCTCTTGAAGCGTATGAAGTTTAAGGGACCCACATGGGCAATTAGCCAGCGCTTTGGGAGGGTGGCGGTGGGTGCCATTATTTTTCAAAGGAAGGTCTAGGTCAGGGTGGGCTGAGCGTAGGTGTTGGTGTTTAATTTCTCCTTTACTGCAAGGTATGATTCACTGTTCCATTGGCAAGAACGTGCCATGGGTGTTTCTTTTTACTATTTGGATGTTTTTGCATATTTTTTTTTACTCTTTGTAAGCAGTAGTCAGTAAGATGAGTGTTAATGCTGTACTTAATTCACCCTGAAACCTTCGGTTTGAAAATGCAGCTTCTCCATAACAAACTATTGAGCATGGAGGAACCTTTTGTTTCTCTGTTTTAAATGTTTGGATTCCTTTTAGACAGCTAGACTTGCTTTTTGAGTTAACATGTGTAATCAGGCCCTCTTACTTGTATGACTTAACCTGTCTAGAGTCGCTCAGGAAGTGTGCATGCGATTGGCTGGTGTGTTTTATGTGGCTCAGCAGATTGGCTTTGTTTCCTGGCCTGTGTTTTTTCCTGGAAACACTGTCTATAGCAAACATATAACCCAGCCACACGGTGAGACTAGATGTATACTACGATTTGACCTATAATGACACAGTATACTTTCTCCCCAATATTAAGCTTGCTTTCTGAATATTTGGAAAATTATCCTAGCAGAAGTGAAGTTTAGATATCAGCCACTAGATACTTTGAAGCTTCCTCGTCACGTCTGTACACTTTTTTTCTCCTCCCATTAAAAAGACACATGAGTTATTATTTTTCCATTTGAATAAATATGACTTCTGCCAGAGCTAAAGTTAGTTCGAGCCGAAACCTCTGTAGTAAATTTTCTGCTTAAAATACAGACATTAATATTATATAGTAGGAAAGCTTGTGATGAGCTCCTGTAGTCATAGGACATCCCGTTGGGTTTGTGCAAGGCATTTTCCGGCATCTAAAGATGGATTCAATCACTGTGACCTGAATAATATGGCACATCTTAGTACAAAAGGTCTTGAAATATCTTCTCTTTTTATCTTTCTTGACTCAGACTGTTTGTAGTCTCAAATCAATTCCTTTCTGTCAGATTCAAGCTAGTTTTCTTGAAATACAGGGTTGATCTTATGATGAGCAATGCGGTTTGTAATGGCATGCTCATCACATATGACTTCTCTATTGTTGTTTCTCTGTAGAATGCAGGTGGTGTTGAGTTCAGGTGGCGCTTTGTCATCTAGTGGCACACATTTCTTTAATCTGCATTTCAGGTGCCCGTGTATCTAATGCCATGCACGCTGGATCTTTGTGCCAAGCAGGTTGCTAACCGAGGTTTGAGCTCAACCGACTTGTGGAGTGTTGTGTCTAGTGGAGACCACAGTTTGGTGGGAACTCTTAGGTTTTGTCGAGACTGCGGCTGACAGTTTTTCCCCCCGTGTGTGTTTGTCTGTGTGAGCGTGTGGCTTTGGCTGTCCTTTTGGTGTGTGTGTGGTCACACTCGTGTTACAATTTGTGAGTTTGCGATGTGTATACTTTCCCTGACATTTTCAAGAGCGTTCCCCTTTGGAGTTTGTGCCCGGGCTTATGGTGAAGAAAGTTGTGAAGTGTTAGTGAGCATTCAAGAGTTTATTTTCAGTTTAGAACTCGATCTGAAAAAAAAAAAAAAAAAGAACGGGGCAAAAAAATAAATTCCTAGGTTACTAGGTTGGGAAGATTTGTTGGCGTCACACACCACAAATCAGGTTTTTATGTCACGTCATATTGCACACTGCAGGCAAACAAATTATGGCAAATAATCAAACACACTTGTCTAAACTCTTTCTCATATGAAGTATTGCAAAGTCCTATTTGTTGTAGTAAATCAGTTTATTTGGATTGTTCATTTTAGTGAACTAGTTTAGTGAACTTTTTTTTGTGTGTTTTCTTTTTTGTACAGAATATTTGTGGCTTTAAATATTGTGTTTTTAAATGATAATTATAAGTGTTTTGGAGTGTTGTTGTTTTTTTTTTTGGTATGCATGCGTCAGGATGGATGACTAATCATCCAACAACTGATTAGTCAATTTGTTTTAAACACTTTTCTTAATTAAAAAAATAAAATCAGAGTTTTTGTATTTCAGTTACTATGTTGTGCTTTAGCTGTTGGATAGTTTACAATGTAAAACTCTCTCAGAAGTTTTTTGTGTTAAAAATAGTTCCACTTTTAACTTGAGACCTTATTTTTTTCCTGATGTGTTCAGTTCAGTTGTTTCTGTTTGTTTTTCTAGATTTATGTTTTAGTGCGCATTTATTTTGCGAATGTTTGATTTAGAACCTTGCTGTTTACATGCAAGACTTATTAATTATTATGTGCAGGCTATATAACCTATGTTTAAAAAACGGTTTCCATTTTTCTTCATAGCTTGTAAGTGAATTGCATTGAACAAATATTTGAATTTGTCTTATAGATTCTATCCTAAGATTCAACTTTTAAATGTGCAGCTTATAGTTTTGTCACTGTTTTAAAGTATTGAACCCAAATCAAGTGAACTGCAGTGCATTGAACTAATTTTTGAATTTGTCTTCAATAGACAATATCCTAAGATTCTAGATTCTGTCATTTTGGTGACAAATATAAATCAGGGTGATTTTGTGACAATGGTGCACCCTATTCCCGTAATATGGTTGTAATGAAGACAAGAAGTCACGGTTGAAGTGTGTGTTTTGTGTGTGGAGCACATAGTTTATTAGTGGGGCCCAGACCCCCCACATTCCACTTTAATGGCTGCTGTCTGTGTTGCATTACACACACACACACACACACACACACACACACACACACCCCAGCCAATGCTCAAGGAGGCGGCACACACACACACACACGTTCCTAATTCTCACAGTTGTGCGCTCTCTCCGTCTCTTGAGCTGCCATCTTTGTGGTGACGCCACTTTGACTCGCTCCCACTTTTATTTTTATGCACCCAATTTATTTTTGCAGTCAGGATCCAGTGCTGGTGCAGCACAGCTGGGAATACAGAGACAGAGAGGAAGAGAGTCGGTGTTCATGATTGATACTGCATAGGGGTCATGCAGATTCGATCTGGGCTCCTGGTCTGAGTCACGGAGGTCTGCGTGGAGGAGAGAGTACTTTCAGAACCTGTCAGTGGTTTTCTGATTCCGTGTAGGCCACTGAATGTGGCGGTGGAACTTTTAGCCACTTTTGCAGAACAGTGGAAATTAGAGTATTAGCAGATGAAATTATTCATGAACTGAATGTTTTCAGTGGAATTCTGATGTCTCGTGGCTCTTAGGTGATTTCCAGACCTTTAAAGCGTGTGGTTTTGAGTAGAACGACCTATAAAGTCGTGCCGGCCTCAATGGGACATTTAGCTTAATTCTAACTTCATCTAGAGCTAGTGGCTGTGACTGACATGTGGCCATGCATAGTTTGCGGAGGCCTGATGTCTGTGTGCTAATGGAAAGCTTGTAAATGAAAGGCCCATTAGCAGTGAGGGGAAAGGATTGGCGAGGATTCTCGGTGCTGCAGTCTTTGCCTGAGGTGGGAGAGAAAACGGAGCGATCGTGGAGACGGCGTTCTAATCCCACAGCTGGAGCCGCGGTGTGTGCCTTCGGCAACTGTGTGTGTGTCTTTGCGTTCGTCTTCGGAGGAAAATGAAAGTGAAGCCAGTGTCTAGAGACTTAACCACAACACAGAACTTGAAAAGAGGCAATCTATTGACTTCTCGTTCTCAGCCCCACACCGCCACTTCTTTTTCCACTCCATCATGCTCTTGATCTCTTTTGTGATATTACATTCTTGTGCGTTCTTAATTGTTTTTTATTTCAACCCTCTTTCCAGATGGGTGGTATCGGCGCTGAACACGCAGCGCTCTATAGTCATTGTGGTACTCTACAAAGTAGTGTCTAGGAAACTACGTAATACTACACACTGATATGGAGGTGGAAAGTGGAATTAAATGTGAATGTGAAATCAAAATTGACTCCCATTTACTTTCTAAATACGCACTCATGGTTTTAATGTGCTTGATAAGTACACTTTTTCTTTTTAAGAAAATTTAATTTTTCATTAAAATGTTTTAACTTTAGCTATTAGGGATGTCTAGTTGAGTGGTTGTCCAATCAGTTAGAGTTTTTCTTTCTTTTAGATTTGACAAAAATGCATGCTAATTTGAGCATCAAATTGCACCATAAAACCATTGTGTAATGCAAGTGTTGATGTGTCACATTAAAAATACTTTTAAATCTCTTTAAAGAGACCTCAAAATGGTTTCATTGCTTTAGCCTTACTTTTTAAGATGTTTAAGATGCTTTCAATATTGTCTAATATTTTTAGATAAAATTGGTTGCAAATGCCAATTCTTGTTAACTTTAGAGGTGAGATGCAAGTCGTAGTCATTGCCTGCTGTGGTTGGTAGTTAATGGGGGAGGTTGAAAACACCGAGCATTGCCTCCAGGGTCCCCATGGAGATATTCAGGCACCTAGTCTCCTGTCTGCCACACTCTCAAACTCGTTTGCTTTTCTTTAGACATTCCACAACACACACAGACACACACACTTCTCAGCCAGGTCACACACATGCAATCTAGAGAATCACCTGGGGCCCAGATGACTGTCTCCTGGCCAGCATTTGGGTTTTAATGGTGCTTTCTTGCAGTTGATGTGGACCAATCACAGCTCTCAGCAGGGTGCCAGGGCTTGAAATCAGACAATCACTTTGCCGTTTCACGTTATCAGACGTTGCATCATTGGCAAAACGCAAGCTTAGCTTTATTTCAATGCTGGCTCCACCCGTTACTTCAAATACAGCACTCGAGGTTTGAATGATGCTACTTTTTGGTATATCTTTGAGTCAACGTTAGCTAACTCGACTGATTTTGCATATCAGTTGAGTACCTGTCCCCATCCCCCAATCGACAGGTAAATCTCACAATGGGGACAATCAACCGAGAACGTCTTCAGACATGCTGCAACAAGTTGCAGAGCTTTGTGTTAAATGCTATCTTTTAGATGCTGTTGCTGGAGAATTGTCTTAAATCCTGTTTTCAACATCATGGAAATTGCAGGGTTCACCAGCGAATACGCCTCATTTTTCAGCAAGACAGAAACTTGCACAGCTTTGCATTGCTGCAAGGGGTAGGTATGGCGTCTATCGCCAGTTGCAGCCACGTGGAAATGCCAGTAATAGAACAATGATCTCTGACAACTGGACGAGGAAGAATCAGAATCAAAGCCCACAACTGGGAGGGAACATCGTAGAGAATTTAGTAAGCTGTCTTCTGAACAGACCAATAATAAGGAGTGTAGTGACGGGGCGAGACAGACGCACACCATGTTTATTGCTCAGCTAAGTTGGTTTAAGTTTGTGTTGCTGTTTTCGGCAACTCTGGAGAAGAGTTCTCCTGGTCGGTCCTGCCCAACCCTGTATAATCTGGCACAGGCTGGGTGATGGCAGTTAAAATTAGCTGCTCTGAATGAGCTTGGAGCATCAAGGAGAAAACGCTGAGCTTGATGATTGTAGCTGGATTCAATCTGGCTGACTTCCACCTGCCCTCCAAGACCAGGAGGGTGAGGTTCGCTTTAGTTTCCCTCAAGTCATCAGCATTACCATGCATAATGTCGCTGCTTCGGAGTATCTCAGATTGGAGGGGATAGTTTACCCAAAAGTTAAAATTCTGGCATTATTTATTCACCGTCATGTCATTTCTATGACTTTTTCTTCTGTGCCCCCCCCCACCAAAAAAAGAAAGAAAGGTGTCTTAAAGACTCCCAGTCCATACAAAGTCAACTATACTTCAAAATGTTTTCCTCCTTTCTTCATGTTCGGGGGAGTAATTGATGACTTACTTTTGGTAAACTTGCTGAATAGGTCTTTTTAACTTGGAAGAACATACGTCTATGTAGAGGCAGCATTAAAAACATCTAGGTTGAACTTTGTGGCGTATACGTCTTATCAGTTTATTGGGGTTTTCTTATCTAGAACCGGTATCTGTAACTGGAAAAATCAAGCAGATCTGCACTGGTTTTCCTTCAATTGATCTTCTCTGCCCATGACTAAGTGCGAACAGAAGTGGGGGAAGGAAAAGGAATCGGTTAAAAGTTCATGTAGAAGTAGCTCCCAGCTGGAGATAAAGCCAGGATGAAAGCTTTACTCTAAGATATTAGAAATCCACGTCTCGCTGATAAAACATAATGCCACTATCACCCTTGCAACCTCGGCGGTTTTAATGACTTTTGCTCGGCTGCCTGAGCGAAGGCCACTGGAGTGTGTGATTTAACACTCGGATGAAGAGAACATGATGGCTGGGAGACTTTAAGATTGAATCTTACCAATTCCACATTACCAGTCAACTAAAGGGCTTGCTTTTCTGCTTCTTTTAACCTTTTATAGGTTTTTTTTTTTTTTGCGCACTGGTAAATCATGTTTTTTTATATCTTACATTTAAGGAATTAAACTCTGTTTTCTTTCAAGTATAATATGGGTATCATTTACATTTCCTATTGAGGGGCCAATACCTATTTTGTATTCTTAAGAGATTGCATCAAGTATAGGCTTATAATTAGAGGCCAGCTTGTAGGATAATTTAAAGGATGGTGGCTGGCATTTATTAATTGACCAATGTACTACACACTTAATCTTTACTGCCCTGGAAAATAAACTGCTTATGTAACTTGATTAATAATTCATGATTACTTCATTAGGATAACTTGATTATTATAGTTTTTAATTTCTTTTGAAGAATTTTTTGACAAAATTATACCCAAAATAGAGTTTTTAGCAAAAATAGAGTCATTGTTTGTCGTTGTTTAAGCATTGGTGTTTACTTAGGTTTAGTTTATTTCAGTGTTTTGTAGTTTGTTTTCCCTCTGCTAAAGTTAAATTAATTAACTTTAGTTGGAACAAAACACATGTAAAAACATGTATAGTTTTCAGGTATTATGTTCATCTTACATATTGAACCCAAACAGCCCAGTTTTGGTTTGTCATATGAGGCACAAGCTAATGTTTCAAAAAAGGTTTCCGATGATGCTCGCCGGCCTGGTTAGCGAGTGCACACTCAGTTCAGGAGACCTGCACAGGCCTGTTGGTAAGGATTGTTTGGCAGGCGGCCGTCGCAGGCTGCTCCTCATGCTCGGCAGTCCTCACATAGCAGGAAAATTGGCCCAGAAACTCGCCCTGCCTGACCATTTATGGTTGATTTAATCATATCCCTACGAGGAACTCCCCTGTGACGCGTCTGGTTTCTGTCTGGGCAGAGTTGGCCGTCGGCGTCCCGGACATCTGGAGCACTGTCTCCACCGCTGTGTGCCGGTAACTGGAGTTTTTGGTCTCGCTGGTGTTGACATGAAGATTGTAGACATGAAAATAACAGCTACTAGATGTTTAGCTTACGGAGCCACAGCTGTAAAAGTATTAGACATAGCTAATGGCTCCTCCTTGGCGAAGGCGTTCGGGACACAAGGCGCTCTTCAGTCTCTGCTTGGGTGGGAAATACCCTCACGCTGTGACATGGGTGGCTCGCGTAGTGCGGAGGATAACGCGCGTGCAAACATAATCAAACACTTGATCCCTTTTGCCCTCGCTTCTCTCGTATTTGGGTTAAAGTGTTCCCAAAACACCTGTCCAAGTGCGCAATATCACACACTTTAGATCAAGGAGACAGATTATCTGTATTTTGACTATAACTTAGAGTGTTGGCACAGGTTGCCTGTTGCATTATTTTCATACTATTGGGATAGTGGAGTCTACACTTGTGTGTGGAAAAATCAAGATTTTTTTTCCCATGGTTATTTTTATTTCTATCATTTTGCATTTCACATTTTAATGGTTTAAAAATAGTGTTAAAAATGGCAATGTTATATTAATAAATGGGAATGCGCTATGTGTTGGTAACATATTACCAGCTATTTTTTTCCCCCATTTAATTTTATTATTATTATGATTATTTTATTTTATTTTTGTATTGGGTTATTTTTATTGTGCAT